>NC_092136.1:80078106-80380606 GCF_043159975.1 Macaca nemestrina
CTATACTTTTCCCATGGATTTATGAAATCCATGGATTGGGAGATTGCCTCATGAGCCTACACCATCAGGGCCCTGGGTTTCAAGCACAAAACTGGGTGGCTGTTTGGGCAGGCGCTGAGTTGCAGGAGTTTTTTCATACTCCAGCTGCATCTGGAGCTCCAGAGAGACAGGAGAACTGTCCAGGCCCCTGGAAAGGGGGCTGAAGCCAAGGAGCCAAGTAGTCTCGCTCAGCATGCACCACTCCCACGGAACCCAGCAAGCTAAGAACCCCTTGCTTGAAATTCTCACTGCCAACACAGCAGTCTGGAGTTGACCTGAGACTATTGGCTTGGTCAAGGGAGGGATGACCATCATTACTGTGGCTTTAGTAGACAGTTTTCCCCTGACAGTGCTAAGGCGACTGAGAGGTTTGGACTTTGCAGTGCAGCAAAGAGGCTGTGGTCAGACTGCTTCTTTAGGTTCCTCCTCGCTGGGCAGAGTATATCTGCAGGAAATCCAGCAGCTCCAGTCAGGGGCTTACAGCCAAAACTCTCATCTCCCTGGGACAGAGCATCTGGCTTGGGGCAGGGGCTGTTGGGATCACAGCTTCCGCAGAGTTAATCTTTCCTGCCTGCCGGCTCTGAAAAGAGTGGCTGATTCTGACAGAGGGGATTCTCCCAGCACAGTACACCAGCTCTGCTAAGGGACAGACTGCCTTCTTAAGTGGGTTCCTGACCCCTGTGCCTTCTGACTGGGAGAGAACTCCCAACAGGGGTTGACAGACACCTCATACAGTAGAGCTCCAGCTGGCATCAGGCTGGTGCCCCTCTGGGATGAGGCTTCTAGAGGAAGGAGCATGCAGCAATCTTTGCTGATCTGCAGCCTCCACTGGTGATATCCAGGCAAACAGAGTCTGGAGTGGGCATCCAGCAAACTGCAGTAGACCTGCAGAAGAGGGGCCTGTTAGAAGAAAAACTAATAAACAGAAAGCAACAATAACGACATCAACAAAAAAGACCTCCCCACACAAACCCCATCCAAAGGTCATCAGCCTCAAAGATCAAAGGTAGATACATTCATGAAGGTGAGGAAAAACCAGTGCAAAAACACTGAAAATTCCAAAAGCCAGATGCCTCTTCTTCTCCAAATGATCACAACACCTCTTCTGGGAGGGTGCAAAGCTGGACAGAGAACGAGATTGACAAATTGACAGAAGTAGGCTTCAGAAGGTGGGTAATAACAAACTCCTCTGAGCTAAAGGAGCGTGTTCTAACCCAATACAAAGGAACTAAGAACATGGATAAAAGGTTACAGCAACTGCTAACTAGAACAACCAGTTTAGAGAGAAACATAAATGACCTGATGGAGCTGAAAAACATAGCACGAGAACTTTGTGAAGCATACATAAGTATCAATAGCCAAATCAATCAAGTGGAAGAAAGGGTATCAGAGTTAGAAGACTACCTTGCTGAAATAAGGCATGCAGACAAGATTAGGGAAAAAAGAATGAAAAGGAATGAACAAAGCCTCCAAGAAATATGGGACTATTTGAAAAGACCAAACCTATGGTTGATTCGAGTACCTGAAAGAGACGAGGAGAATGGACCCAAGTTGGAAAACACAGTTCAGGATATTATCCATGAGAATTTCGCCAACCTAGTAAGACAGGCCAACATTCAAGTTCAGGAAATAAAGAGAACACCACTACGATACTCCATGAGAAGATCAACCCCAAGAAACATAATCATCAGATTCTCTAAGGGTAATAGGAAGGAAAAAATGATAAAGGCAGCCAGAGAGAAAGGTCAGATCACCTACAAAGGGAAGCCCATTAGACTATCAGTGGCTCTCTCCGCAGAAACCCTACAAGAGTCTGGGGGCCGATATTCAACATTCTTAAAGAAAAGAGTTTTCATCCCAAATTTCATATCCAGCCAAACTAAGCTTCATAAGCAAAGGAGAAATGAAATCCTCTCCAGACAAGCAAATGCTAAGGGATTTTGTCATCATCAGGCCTGTCTTGTAGGAGCTCCTGAAGGAAGCACTAAATATGGAAAGGAAAAACTGGTACCAGCCACTGCAAAAACACACCAAAATATAAAGACCAATGACACTATGAAAAAACTGCATCAACTAGTGTGCAAAATAAGCAGGAAACATTTTGATGACAGGATCAAATTCACACATAAGAATACTAACCTTAAGTGCAAATGGGCTAAATGCCCCACTTAAAAGACACAGACTGGCAGATTGGATAAAAAGTCAAGATCCATTGGTGTCTGTATTCAGGAGATCCATCTCACATGCAAAGACACACGTAGGGTCAAAATAAACGGATGGAGGAAGATCTACCAAGCAAATGGAAAGCAAAAAATAAAAATAAAAAACAAAAAATCAGGGGTTGCAATCCTAGTCTCTGATAAAACAGACTTTAAACCAACAAAAATCAAAAAAGACAAAGAAGGGCATTACATAATGGAAAAGGGATCAATGCAACAAGAAGAGCTAACTATCCTAAATATGTATGCACTCAATATAGGAGCACCCAGATTCATAAAACAAGTTCTTAGAGACCTATAAAGATACTTAGACTCCCACACAATAATAGTGGGAGATTGTAACAGCCCACTGTCAATATTAGACAGATCAATGAGACAGAAAATTTACAAGGCTATTCAGGACTTGAACTGTGCTCTGGATCAAGTGGACCTAATAGACATCTACAGAACTCCACACCCCAAATCAACTGAATATACATTCTTCTCAGTGCCACATGGCACTTTTTCTAACATTGACCATATCATTGGAAGTAAAACACTCCTCAGCAAATGGAAAAGAATGGAAATCATAACAAACAGTGTCTCAGTCCACAGTGCAATCAAATTAGAACTCAGGATTAAGAAACTCACTCAAAATCACACACTTGCATGGAAATTGAACAACCTGCTCCTGAATGACTCCTAGGTAAATAACAAAATTAAGGCAGAAATGAATTAATTCTTTGAAACTAATGAGAACAAAAAACAACTTACCAATATCTCTGGGACACAGCTAAAGCAGTGTTAAGGGGGAAATATATAGCACTAAATGCCCACATCAGAAAGTGGGAAAGATCTCAAATCAACACCCTAACACCACAATTAAAAGAACTAGAGAAGCAAGAGCAAACAAATTCAAAAGCTAGCAGAAGACAAGAAATAACTAAGATCAGAGCAGAACTGAAGGAGATAGAGACATGAGGAACCCTTCAAAAAATCAATAAATCCAGGAGCTGGTTTTTTGAAAAAAATTACAAAATTGATATACTATCACTTAGACTACTAAAGAAAAAAGGACAGGAGAATCAAATAGACACAATAAAATATGATAAAGGGTATGTCACTACTGACCCCACATAAATAGAAACTACAATGAGAGAATGCTATAAACACCTATATTGAAAGAAACTAGAAAATCTAGAAGAAATGGTTAAATTCCTGGACACATACACCCTCCCAAGACTAAACAGGAAGAAATAGAATCCCTGAATAGACTAATAACAAGTTTTGAAATTTAGGCAGTAATTAGTAGCCTACCTACCAAAAAAAGGCCAGGACCAGAGGGATTCACAACTTAATTCTACCAGAAGTACAAAGAGGAGCTGGTACCGTTCCTTCTAAAAGTATTCCAAACTATTGAAAAGGAGGAACTCCTCCCTAACTCCTTTTATGAGGCCAGCATCATCCCAATACCAAAACCTGGCAGAGACACAGTAAAAAAGAAAACTTCAGGCCAATATCCCTGATGAATATCAGTGCGAAAATCCTTAATAAGCTACTGGCAAACTGAATCCAGCAGCACATCAAAAAGCTTATCCACCATAATCAAGTCAGCTTCACCCCTGGGATGCAAGGTTGGTTCAACATATGCAAATCAATAAACATAATCCATCACATAAACAGAACCAATGACAAAAATCTCATGATTATCTCAACAGTTGCAGAAAAGGCCTTCGATAAAATTCAACACTGTTTTGTGTTAAAAACTCTCAATAAACTAGGTGTTGATGGAACATATATCAAAGTAATAAAAGCTATTTATGACAAACCCATAGCCAATATCAAACTGAATGGGCAAAGGCTGGAAGCATTTTCTTTGAAAACTAGCACAAGACAAGGAGGCCCTCTCTCACCATTCCTATTCAACATAGTATTGGAAGTTCTGGCCAGGGCAAGCAGGCAAGAGAAAGAAATAAAGCCTATTCAAATAGGAAGAGAAGAAATAAAATTGTCTCTGTTTGCAGATGACATGATTCTATATTTAGAAAACCTCATTGTCTCAGCCCCCAAACTCTGTAAGCTGATAAGCAACTTCAGCAAAGTCTCAGAATACAAAATCAATGTTCAAAAATCACAAGCACTCCGATATACCAACAATAGACAAGCAGAAAGTCAAATCATGAATGAAATCCCATTCACAATTGCTACAAAGAGAGTAAAATATCTAGGAATACAACTTACAAGTGACATGAAGAACCTCTTCAAGGAGAACTACAAACCACTTCTCAAGGAAATAAGAGAAGACACAAACAATGGAAAACATCCCATGCTCATGAATAGCAAGAATCAATATCATGAAAATGACCTTACAGTCCAAAGTAATTTATAGATTCAATGCTATTCCCATCAAACTACCATTGATTTTCTTCACAGAATTAGAAAAATCTACTTTAAATTTCACATGGAACCAAAAAAGAGCCCATATAGCCAAGACAATCCTAAGCAAAAAGAACAAAGCTGGAGGCGTCACACTACCTGACTTCAAACTATACTATAAGACTACAGTAACCAAAACAGCATGTACCAAAACAGACATACAGACCAATGGAACAAAACAGAGACCTCCAAAATGACACCACACATCTACAACCATCTGATATTTGATAAAACTGACAAAAAAAAAAAAAAAAAAAAAAGCCGTGGGGAAAGGATTCTCTGTTCAATAAATGGTGCTGGGAAAACTGGCTAGCCATATGCAGAAAACTGAAACTTACACCTTACACAAAAATTAACTCAAGATGTATTAAAGACTTAAATGTGAAACCTAAAACCATAAAAACCCTAGAAGAAAACCTAGGCAATACCATTCAGGACATAGGCATGGGCAAAGGCTTCATGACTAAAACACCAAAAGCAATTGCCACAAAAGCCAAAATTGACAAATGGCATTTAACTAAACTAAGGAGCTTCTGCACAGCAAAAGAAACTAGCAGCAGAATGAATAGGCAACCTACAAAATAGGAGAAAATTTTTGAAATCTGCCCATGTGAGAAAGGTCTAATATCCAGAATCTACAAGGAACTTAAACAGATTTACAAGAAAAAAACAAACAACTCTATCAAAAAGTGGGCAAAGGATATGAACAGACACTTCTCAAAACAAGACATTTATGTGGCCAACAAATATATGAAAAAGAAGCCCATCATCACTGATCATTTGAGAAATGCAAATCAAAACCACAATGTGATACCATCTCATGCCAGTCAGAATGATGATTATTAAAAAGTCAAGAAACAATAGAAGCTGGCGAGGCTGTGGAGATATAGGAACACTTTTCCACTGTTGGTGGGTTTGTAAATTAGTTCAACCATTGTAGAAGACAGTGTGTTGATTCCTCAAGGATCTAGAACCATAAATACCATTTGATCCAGCAATCCCATTACTGGGTATATACCCAAAGGAATATAAATCCTTCCACTATAAAGACACGTGCACACTTAATACTTATTGCAGCACTATTTACAATAGCAAAGACTTGGAACCAACCCAAATGTCCATCAATGATAGACTGTCTAAAGAAAATGTGGTACATATACATCATGGAATACTATGCAGCCATAAAAAGAATGGGACCTTGTCCCTTCCAGGGACATGGAAGAAACTGGAAGCCATCAACCTCAGCAAGCTAACACAGAAACAGAAAACCAAACACCACGTGTTCTCATTCATAAGTGAGAGCTGAACAATGAGAACACATGAACAGAGGGAGGGTAACAACACACACCAGGGGATGGGGAGCTAAGGGAGGGACAGCATTAGGACAAATACCTAATGCATATGGGGCTTAAAACCTAAATGTCAGGTTGATAGGTGTGGCAAACCACCATGGCACAATGGCACATGTATACCGATGTAACAAACCAGCATGTTCTGCACATGTGTCCCGGAAATTAAAGTAAAATCTTTTTAAAAAGCCAAAAAGTATTATTAATTGGATGTGATTTTGTTTTGGGGTTGTTTTTGTGGAAAAGGGACTTATTCAGAGATAAATACTAAAATGTTTATATACAAATTGCTTTGATGTTTGGGATTTGCTTTAAAATGATTCAAAACGGTTAAGAAATGAAATGACCTGATATGTGTTGTAGCTGGACGATGGATACCTTAGGTTCTTTATTCTCTTATCTCTATTTTGAAATTTTTCACAGTAAAAAGTTGTAAAAATGAGGAATAAAGTAAGAATTACCATTCTTCTGTGCCAAAATCCATACTTGGAGCCTTATATATGTTGTGTTTTAAATATATATATATATTCTTTTACATTTTTCTATCTTCTATTACATATGTACCTTGTAACTACCATGAATAAATGTTTCCCATTTATTATATGTTAACTATTTCTTCTATTCTTATGATGTGTTCCATATACATTTTAAATATGTATTTTCAGGATTCCTTTGATGGTTAATTTTATCTGTCAACATGACTGGGGTTAAAAATGCACAGGTGGCTGGTACAACATTATTTCTGGGTATGTCTGTCAGAGTGTTTTAGAATATATTAGAATTTAAGTCATTCAATTAATAACAAAGGTTCCCTTCATCAAATGTGATCCCAGTGGTTGGGACTTTTGGTGATGAGGCACAAATGAACACATTTCTGGAGTTAACATCTGAAAAGGAAAATGTCCACAATCACATTTGGGTAAGATTCTAGAACTCAGATCTAGATGTGGAAGACATAAACATTCATAATGTAACAATGATTTCTTCCTGAAATAAATTTTATCATTTTTAAACTTAGAATTATGATATATTTGAGTCTGAAAAGGCCCTAGATATCCAGTTTTCCTATATTTTAAGAAAATTAATCCCAGAGAGAAAATAGATAAATAATGGAGACCACATCTCCTAATTTACAAACATAATCTCTTTCTCTTCCTCACATAGATTTATTTACACCATGTTGAAGAATATATTAGAACTTCTAGGCAACTAGGATGAAAGAATAAATGAATGTGCATAAACACGTACATGAATGAAGACACACTATGCACACAAACACAGATTAATATAAGACATTTAAATTAACTAAAATGTTCCTCAACTTAAACCCCAAATAGGCATAGGTCAGCTGGAGATGGTTTTATCTAAATCTGTTTGCAAATCCATAATTATTAAATCCATGCACACTGGCAGCAACACAAAATATCACCCTGTGGTATAACACTTGGTTAAGGATTAATTAGATTAAAAGCTTCTAAGACTAATTCATTGAGATAAGAAATGATAATTTGGGAGTCTACAAAACAGAATTCTTCTTACCATATTGCTTTTCTAAAGAAAGTTTTAATTACTCTTTTTAGCCAAATATAGAAGTATCTTTTCAGCTTAAAATATCTACTGAGGGAAGAAAAAATTCTGTTGAGATTCAATATCTACTTAACACAGAAAAGTATTCTACCATGCAATTAAAACATTAAATATGAATAAGTGAAAGGCATACCATGATAGATGCTATGAGTCAATGTAATAGCCCTGTCTATTTTTCCAAAACTCAATCATCATTTGCTAACTTAGAGGAGTATTTCTTTTCAGGGGGAGAAAAAAAGAAAATCAACACCAAAAATAAAAACCGAAATACCTTAACAAACAAGTCTGCTTGTATTAAAATGAAGTGCTTCAGTGTTATCCAGTAATGAACTGCATTGTGCTTCAGCCTTTAGAGTTTGCTTGTATTGCCATGTACTTAAGTTACAAAGGCCTCATAAACAGAGCAAAGTTAGGGAGAACTAGGATGGCACTGGCAGAGTAATAGAACTCAATAGAAAGTTACCAAAATATTATAATGAAAACTCTGATACATAATAACTGATATTTCAAACTAATCAAAAATAAAATTGTAGGTGTATGGATTTATGAAATTTTGAAAACAAAGTGAGTCAAATTTTGTACCACATGTCATAATAATTTTAAGATAAAATGTACATTTGAAAAAATAAAGCCCCAGTACTTTAGAATATATAGAGATTTTATTTTTATAATTTTGGGGGTAAGAAAGTCATTACAAACATTATATAAAGAAAGGAACAAGTAAAATACGGATTGATTTGACTGTTCAATGTGACTGCTTCATGTTCATAAGTAATAAATAAAATCAAAACTCAAATAACAAGAAATGTAACCAAACAATCAAATTTTTTATGTGAATAACAGATGAAAAGTTTCTAAAATTATATAAACTTTTTAAATTTTCATACCTATATGGGCAAAGATATGGAACAGCAATTTATAAGTAAATAATTATTTAAGTAACTAACATTAACAAGGGACTGATTGCAATGGCTCATGCTTGTAATCTCAACACATTAGGAGTTCAAGGGAGGAGACTCACTTGAGGCTAGGAGTTCGAGACCAGCCTGTACAAAACAGGCAGACCCACCTTTCTAAAAAAAAAAAAACTTTTTTTTTAAATTAGCCAGGCATGGTAGCACACATCTACCATGTGCCTCAGACAGGAGGATTGTTCAAGCCCAGGAGTTGGAGGTTACAATGCTATGATCACACCACTGCACTCCAGGCTGAGTGACAGAGTGAGATCCTGTCTCAATTAAGAAAACAAATAAACAATATATCAACCTTGATAAGTAATCAGAAGATATAAATTAGGCAATCAAATATGATTTTTCACCTATAAAATTGAACAAAGAAAACTCAGAATGTGAAAGGGAGTATAACTTACTAAACATTCTCATACACAGCTTATGGAAGTTGAAATTGATCCAACATTATGGGGAGAGTGCTGTCAAAATATACACAAAAGACAGTGTAAAGCTATTTTACTTGGGGATTTTTTTTCAATAAAACAACCAAAATTATAATACATCAGAGCAAACGCTAATTTACTTATAATACTCTGACTGTGTGTCATGTGCCATTCTTTGTACTTCACCTACATTAAATCCTTAACCACAAGCCTAAGTTAGGTCCCATTATTATCACCCCATTTTATAGGTAAGAAAATAGAGACAGTGTGAGAAACCAGATACTGGTCTGCTGTTCCTTTTCTATTTATTTTCCACTTCTAACTCCAATTTAATTTTCCTGTTGTTCTAATTGTCCATAATGGATGATATTCAGCTATTCTCAAAACAACTTTGTAAAAACGTAGAACTATATATATGTATATATATACACACACACACACGTATGTGTATGTATAAATATATGTGTCTGTGTATAACATATATATTTATACACCAATTGTTTGAATATCTCTGATTTTTACAATGTTCTTATAGCCAAGGAAACAAAGTATAGACTAGTTGTAAATTTTTTTGCCTAAGTTTTGACTGGTGAATCTGTTTGTTTTCTGCTAGACCCAGTTTTGTGTTAGAGACAGCCAGTACCAATTCATGAGAGTCAGCAGTTAAATTTTCTTCAAAATTGTGAGACATTATTTAAAATTAAGTTATATTAATTTAAAAATAAATACAAGTGATAAATACTCAAAATTTGTTATTTTATAATAATTTTACTATAATGTGATGAAGATTATTTACATCTATTATCCCTGTATAGTAGAAATACTTTATAAGTGTGTCCCACTGCTCATCTTTTCTTAATTCTGAAGTCAGCTATGTCATGTTGAGAGCTTGAAAATTGGTGTGGCAGTAGCATTTTCATCAAAGTCATTAGTGAAGACTACAAATCAGTGTGTGATTTACTGTTTTGTTAATTGTGTAGCTTTTAAAAAGTGCTAAAGAATATATTAATAAAGCAGAATACATTTTAAAATGCACAATGTCTGTAGCCTTTACATCATGAATAGCAAAAATAAATGGAGGAAATACTCCTCCGGCAGTTGAATTGTATTAATAAATTAGCAAAGAAGTCCCTCACTGTCATTGAAAAATGAGCAAAATTCCTACCTAGGTCTTCATTGTTTAATTTCTGCATTACCCATTAACATAAGCAAGATATCAGCTAAAATTGATGGAATTTTGCTCATTTTTCAGTTTCCATTTTCTGTATTTTTAAATGTCTTTTGGAGTTTTAAATCATATTGAAGTGTAAGTTGTTCTTGTGGTAAATTTGACAAATATGGAACAGTACAAACAAAATAAAAATTACTTATAATATTTTATTATTTGTAATATTTAATTTTATACATATATTACTTCAAAATAAAGATCCAATGCTAGTTTTGCAACTCAACCTTTGAGTTGCAAACCTTTGAGTTGCAAACCTTTACAACTCAAAACTAACATTGGATTTTTATTTTGAAGTAATACTTTATGGCATAAGAAAATATGTAATATGCCATGAAACATTACTTCAAAATAAAGATCCAATGTTAGTTTTGCAATAAATATATTAAAAATACAATAAATAAATATACAAAGTAATATTTAAAAATATTTAAAAATAAACGTAGTAATATTTTCATATGCTATGAAATATTCCTTTGAAAATGCTTTAATGGAGCACTATTCTTCCCTCATAAGGTTTATTCCATAATTTATTTTACCAATTCCAAATCCATATTGTTGAATAGATGACCCACTAAGTGGGAAATTAGTGGTAATATTTATAATCCTTCTTATAAAGCAAAGGGATAACCATTTAGGTCAAAGATGTTTGAAATCCATAAATAAAAGTTTGTTGATTTTTCAAAATAACAGTAAGTACAACCTATTTTAGAAATTTAACTGCTTTTGTATTAGTTTGTACCTTATCTCATATTTTTTGTACCTACAATTCACTTTTATTTTTTTCTTATTTAAAGACACCAAAAAAACAATTCATTTTAGTTTGGCACAATTATTTAAAGAATAACGATACAAATGGCAGTAATGTGATTACTTTCAACACACAGAGCTTCATTATCAGCATGATGCAAGCATTGTTATTTCTGATTCTCAGCACTTGAGACAGAGTATCAAAGGCCTCTCATTAGGATGTGAGGTTTATAAGATTTTATGCTAAAGCATCATCATAAATTTCACATAAAGATTGATAGATGTGAAAAACCTAAACATATAATTAGGGACAAGATGATCAGCTGAGAAAATTAACACAAAAAGAGAATATGGCTTCCTTCTTTTGATGCCATGGTAACCTCTTGGGCTAAAGCTCATTATCCACAATAATATTCACAGAAATTTACAGCTTTCCAGGTGCTTCCCTTAGCCAGCAATGCCTGCCCCACTTTTCACTATTTCCTGGAAAAACTTCACTTATATTTCAAATCTCAGCTAAGCTTCACCTTCCTTAGAAAGTCATCTCCACTTCCCCCCCAACCCTCACACACACACATTGGGAGCTCTTATCTTCTATTCAGACTTTGTCATAGCCCCTGTTGCAGGATGAATTGTGTCCCCAAAAAAGATACATTCAAGATCTGACACCTGGTACCTGTGAATGTGGAGACAGGATTTTCACAGGTGTAATCAAGGTTAGATGAAGGCATGCTAGATTAGAGTGGGCCTAATCCAATGACTAGTATCTTTTTTTTTTTTTTTTTTTTGAAACGGAGTTTCACTCTTGTTGACCAGGCAGGAGTGCAGTGGCACAATCTCGGCTCACTGCAACCTCTGCCTCCCAGGTTCAAGTGATTCTCCTGCCTCAGCCTGTCAAGTAGCTGGGATTACAGGCACTTGCCACCACGCCCACCTAATTTTTGTATTTTTAGTAGAGACCAGGTTTCACCATGTTGGCCAGGCTGGTCAAGAACTCCTGACCTCAGGTGATCCACCTGCGTTGGCCTCCCAAAGTCCTGAGATTACAGATGTGAGCCACCACGCCCGGCCGAAGAGTATCTTTGTGAGGAAAATCTGAACACAGGCAGACATACAGGGAGATTGCTAGATGATGATGGAGGCAGAGATTGGAATGAGGCATCTACAAACTAACAAATGACAAAGACAGTCAGAAACCATCAGAAGCTAGGAAGAGACAAAATATGATCCTTCCCTAGAGCCTTTGGAGGGATCCCGGTCTTGGCTATACCTAGATTTCATGATTCTAGTCTCCAGAACCGTGAGAAAGTACTTTTCTATTGTTTTAAGCCACCTAGTTTGCAGCACTTTGATCCAGCAGCTCTAAGAAACTCACACACCCTCTCACACCCTCTTCCTTATTCAATCATTCAACAAATTTCATTAAATGGTGACTATGTGCCAAGCAGTATACTTTCTTACTTTCCTCTTGTTCCACTACTAATCAATATGAGCCTTCAGGTCAGGAACTTTATCATTACATTTCATAGCCTACACAATTGCCTACACAGAAGAGGGTGCTAATAAATAATAGGTGATTAAATCATTAAGTGCCACTATTGATTTTTCATAGTGAGGTTATTTTTAAGTGCTTTTGTCTTCTAGTGAAGAGTGATATTCAAAGAGGTTTTGAAGGCTGAGAATAAAAGAAAGCAGTAATTCAATGACAATCACAAATGTACCTAAAGTAAACAACAGAATATGTGCATTTTAAACAAACAGGTCTTAGATTTCTGTTGTTGTTTTTCTCATCAACTATGCAAATAAAATGCCATTTCTCTTTGAATGTATGAATCTTCTTTACTTTGTCAACATAAAAACAGCCAAATGGACTTTCAATGAACTTGAACAATGTTTGGGAAGGCCTGAGGCACAGTATAGCATAATGAATAAATTCCGAAGTCAAAATGCCTGAGTTTGAATTTCTGCTTCACTACCCGTTTGGTATAAACTTTAGCAAGCATTTAATCTCTCAAGACCTATAGTTCCTCATCTATAAATTAGGATTAATAAGTATATATTACATATAAAGCATATAGGAGGATTCAAATAGATACTGTATCTTTAATATGGTGTCTTGGTTATAGTAAATGTTTGATAAAGGTTAATTTGATTTATTTCTATTATATTACTCTCGTTAGTAATAAAATGACTTCTATAATGGTTACAAAATCTGGTATGAAACTGTCTTAGTCCATCTGTGCCACTATAACAAAAGACCTGAGACTGTAACTTGTAAACAACAGAAATTTATCTCTCACAATTTTAGAAACTGGGAGGTCCAAGATCAAGGCAATGGCATCTAGTGAGGACCTTCCTGCTCTATTCTTACTTGTCTTAAGGTGTAAGGACAAAAGGCAGACAAATGCTGTGACATCACATAGCAGAAGAGCAGAAGAGTGAACCCACCCCTGCAAGTCCTTTTTATAAAGGCAGAGTCCTCATGACCTAACCACCTCTCACCAGGCCCACCTCCCAACACTGCCTCACTGGAGAGCAAGTTTCTAATGCATGAATTTTGGGGAACATATTCAGAATTATGGCAGAATCTATTAGAAATTCTTATTAACTGAGAAAGATTAAATATTTAAGATTCTAGAAAACAGGTGAGATCATTCATTCATTCATTAACATCTACTGAATATGGGGCAATTACAAAAATAAGAGTCAAAGGAAAGATTGCTTTTGTCTTCAAGAGGCAATCAATCTACTCTTGATCAGCATTTCTAAGATGGGCTTCATTTTAAGTCTCTTGCAGCACTGAGATATATCACCATAGCAAGGGGTTGTCCATGTTGAGACATGGATGAATCAGAAAGAACTGCCTGTAAATAACTCAAGGTAGTATAGGCAGATAGAGTTATAGTTGCAGGATTCACTGGCTCCCTACTTTCCCGGAAAAAAATGCTTATAACTCCTTAGTTAAACACAAGACACTTCATGTTCTCAGTTCTTCTTATCAGTAGACATATATTAATATTTACACCTCAACATTATATTTATCTTTTTATTGGCTCTCCTATCTCTTTTTTTTCTCCTTGGAAAATTGTAAAAATTGAAAGATGTTAGAAGACTTTAATTATTACTACCTATTATTTTACCCATTCTTGTTTTCCTATACGGTGGTTATAAGTACCCAATGAAGTATTATTTTATACATTCATTTCATCTAATTAATTTTTTAATCTGCTTTCTTTTTGCTCTCCATGCCTACTTGCATCTCATGTCTTTTTCTGGAAACATTCCTTAGGAATACTTTTATTAAATTTTACTCAAAAATACATCCTTTAGAAATGCATTTATTAAAGTGCTATAAGTGGCAAATGCTGTTTTCCTATATTTCAATTTGATCCTTATTCTTGAATAATAGTTGAGCTGGTAGTCATTTGTTTCTTGGAGCACTTTGAAGATCTCTCTTTTCCATTATTGCTAATGCAAAGCCAAATTTAAGACTCTCATTTTATCCTAATTAATTCCATTTTTCTCTTGACTGCATTTCAGATTTTTTGTGTGTGTTTGGTGTATTTTAGTTTATCTATGATATGCCCTGCTGTATATTTCTCTATATTCTAATTGTGATCTATTGGGCTTCCCTAAAGTCAGAAATTGTGTCTTTGATCAATTTTGAAAATCATCCTCCATTACATTTTTGTTAGTGTTCATCGTAAAATTATTATTAGCTTTATTATTAAGGTGTTAAAAATAAAGTGATTATTAGAGTGTTATTACCTCTCCCTCTTTCATTTTATTCTCCACTTCTGAAACTCTGATAATATAGATGTTGGAGCTTTTCCTTCTGTCCACTGTCACTTAAACATTCTTGCTAACTTTCTACACCTTTACTCTCTGTGCTGTAATCTGTGTAATTCTCTTCAATCTATAGTTTATATTTCCCAATTATCATTTTAGCATTTTCTATTCTAGTGTTTTACCAATCCATCAGATTAGTGATCTCTTCTTTTCTTGGTTGTTTATGCTGACTCTTTCTTTCCTCATGTGTTTTGTAACTTTTACTGTGAATTTATATTCACATCTGTGTTTTATTAAAAAAACTGTAGAAATAAAAATATAAAATTATCTTCTTCTTGATAAATTTTGCTTTTGCTTTTCCAATTGCACTCATGGACTTCCAATCTGGAAAGCTTGTATTTGCTTTCATTGGCTTATAATTTGAACACTTCAGAAGTGGTGCAAATTCGAACCCTAAATCTGACTCAGGTCACAATTTCTTATGGGAGTTGTTTTCTTCATTTTTATTTTTTTATGTAACACTCAAGTTAAGACATAATCAAAATGTTTTTTTCATTTGTTTTACTGATTAACATATATTTTCTTTCCCCATCTTTCAATGCAGTGTAGAACATAAATGTGACAATACTTGGGAGTCCCATTTCCATCTTCCCAATATTGTAAATGGAATAAAGGCATACATAAATAAACAAATTTATGAATAAGTGAATCATTAAATTGAGGTGTTAATGCACAGAGTTTGGTGTTAGGAAGTACCGGGTTAGAATTCTGGCTTTTTAATTTTGTAAATATGTGACCCCAAAATGGCTTTTTGTTTCAAAGCTTATTTTCACTATTTGTAAAATAGCAATGAAAATTTCCATTTTTAGCTATCATGGTTATTTTAGTTGCAAATAACAGAGACTAAACACAAACTGATACAATAAAAATATAACTTTATTGGTGCATAATTGGAACAGCCAGTGAAAAGGTGTAAGTATTTCATGGACTTCAACGATTGATATATTACCTTTATTTCTCTATCTCTATCTCTACCTCTCTCTTTTTTTTTTTTTTTTTTTTTTTTTTTTTGAGACGGAGTCTCGCTGTGTCTCCCAGGCTGGAGTGCAGTGGCCTGATCTCGGCTCACTGCAAGCTTCACCTCCCGGGTTCACGCCATTCTCCTGCCTCAGCCTCCCAAGTAGCTGAGACTACAGGCGCCCGCCACCACGCCCGGCTAATTTTTTGTATTTTTAGTAGAGACGGGGTTTCACCATGTTAGCCAGGATAGTCTCGATCTCCTGACACCCGCCTCGGCCTCCCAAAGTGCTGGGATTACAGGCTTGAGCCACCGCGCCCGGCCTCTTTTTCTTTTCTTACAAATGTATTTTCCTTTTGCATGGTTCTGTTATCAGAATGTTCCAACAATGGCTATCAACAGTTCTGAGCTTACCTTCTATCAGTTTGGCAATCCAAATGAAAAAGAGTCCCTATTTCCTATTTATGCCAAAGCCCCAAGACTTACTATTCACTGGATATGATTTATTATACTTCAATCAGATATCTATCCTTCAGTCAAAGGATAAAACTAGTGAGGTCCAAGTCATATGGTCTGAGCAGAGAAAGATGCTTTTCCAAAGCACCTTTTACTCAAAGCATTCAGGACCCTGATATAAGGATAAATAAATAGCAATAAAAAAATTCATCAATACATAGGATTGCAAGGATAAAATGATGTAATGATAAGAAATTAGCATACTACTACTAGTAGTACTATAGTACAGTAGTAGTTGTAATAGTATGGTTGTCTTTCTGTATCCACGGAGAATTTGTTCCGGGACCTCCTGTGGATGCCAAAATCCATGGATGCTTAAGTTTCTGAGATAACATGGCATAGCACTTGCATATAATCTATGCACAGCCTCTCATATACATTAAATCATCTCTAGATTACTTACAAAATCTAAAACAATGTAAATCCTTTGTAAATATTTGTTATACTATATGGTTTATAGAATAACGACAAGAAAAAAGTCTTCATGTTCAGTACAGGAGCATTTTCAAAAAAATATTTTTGATCTGTGGTTGGTTCAATGCATGGATGCAGAACCCATGGATACTGAAGGTGGGCTGTGTTTCAACTTGTACTTGTAACAGCAATAGCAGCAATAATAGTTGTGGGTTTTGATGTCAATGATTAAATCAGAAAAGTGGATAGTTTTTGTTTATTGTATCATATGTAAATACAACATCTGGTACATATTAGATATGACAAAGACTTTTGTTGAAACAATGAGTAAACAAATTAATAAATTTAAAAATACCCTAATATTCTTAATGTAGTGGCTTTTAAATATTTCTAGCAGCAGAAGTGTTTTTGTGTGTGTGCCTTTGTTTGTGTTCCAAAAAATGATAATCCCAGCCTTTTATATCCCCAAGGTAAAAAAGTATTCTTTTGTACTCCTGAAGCAGGCCACTGTATTTATGGTACACCAGGAGAAGTAGGGAGGCAATTATATCTGAGAAAGCAAGGTTTTGAATTGAAGAGACTAAATTTTACACTGAGGAGTAGGTGGGTGCCAAACATTTGCATTTTAATGGGGAGAGAGCTATATGAATCAGAACCTTCTTTTACCTTAATCAGAGAAGCTTATTTAGATGAAATGCATGTGGTTTTAGTCATTCTAAAACTCTTTTCCTACCAATTACCAACTTGCTTTTAGGAAAGATAGACTAGCTTGGTGCTGATTAAACTGTTGGGTTGTATTCTGTGAATGTCTACTATTTTAGAGTTGTGAATAATAATTTTAAAACCTTATTTTCACATTTGTTTGCAACATAAAAGACTCAGGGAATGAAAGCCTTTGAGACTCACATATATCTAACAAATTAGCACTATCCCTAAAGAACTAGTATTAAATTTGAAGTAACATATCTCCATTATAAATAAATTTCCATGGACCGGATAGTAGAACTATGTAACTGGGACAGAAACTACAAGTTTTACAGAAAGTATGGCTATCAAATATGAAGGTTTTCTTATCTTTCCTGAAAGATAAACTTAACTACCTCATTGATGTAATACTTTTCATCATTTCACTGATTATTTTTTTAACTTCATTACGTTTACATGCATATCAATGATTAGATGAATGTAGTTGTAATTGGCATAATAAATTTTCCTCATTTGATTTTTCTTATTTATTACTCTAGAGAAGGAAATGTCATTAACCCACCTTACATTCAGCAGACAGGTTCAAATCTGTTTTTTCAGACGTTGTTTGATGTGTTTTCCTTATTCCCACTTTAACATATCCTTTACCATGAGCATACAGTTACCTTACTTGTTGCCAAATTCGTCCATCAATCCTGTATGCATTTGCAGGCAAGTTTTGCTTCACTAGCAGTCCTTGATTCTCAGTGGATAGGCACGAGGCTATCTATTGAATCGAAGGAAATTCCCCTGCATAGTCAGCCCTGGGACTTCCTGTTTTTAGTCTAGTGATTCTTTAAATGTGTCATGACTGAATAAGTAATGAGTTACCTAGCACAAACTTGAATTTTACCTCATATTAAGTAATGAGTTTACATTAACCGGGTTTAAATTGATGAACACTTGGTGATGCTACCTCCAATGCTCCACTTCCATTTCAATTTTAATGTTGCTATTGGTTTCTCTTTTGAAAATACAGGTCTAATTACAATACCTACTTGCTCTCAAATCTCTCATAGTTTCCTGTTCCTGAGAGAATCAGATACTCAAAACACACTCTACCATCCTCAAACCTCCTCGGCAGGTGGACTTCACTTAAATTCTGTACAGGAAAATAAAGGTTATGAAAACCTTTTGACAAGTCATAAAGATAAGATCCTATGCACTTCCCTTTCTTTTTTCTTTCACTTCTCACATTTACATATAACCTATAAAATAATTCTAGAAACCGAAATTTTATTGATTCCAATGGTCTCATTTCTCCCTCCTGTTTGAAATTCCACTGTTATTGTACTAATTTAGGGCCTCATCATACCTCATTTGGGCTATTTCAGGATTTCCTTTCACTTATCTGAATCTTACTGCTCTAGCTTCAGTCTATCTCTCCCTCTATAGCCAGAGGGATCTTTTTAGCAGAAAAATTTGATCATGTCACTTGCTTCTGTGGTGACCCATTTGGAACCCCAGAGTTGTTAAGAGTTGTTATGAAGACTATGTTACGCTGAAGACATTTGAGATGTATCAGACGCATGAAGAGACATTCTTAGAGCTCTGTTATCTGACTAAAAACAGGAACTTCTCAAAAATAAATGAAGCAACCATAAATTCCCTCTTTGGGGCAGGTCCTCTTCCAAGAGGAAAACCAAGAATGAACTTGTCATAAATTCCCTCTAAGGGGATTTTTTTTTCTTTTTCTTTTTTTTTTTTTTTTTTTGGCCATGAGGAAGGTGGTAAGACCACCTGTATCTGCATACAAAAACATTTTCACCAACTTTCATAACTTCAATTTGTTCTCCTAAAACCCTTGCCTTTCCTATGGACACCTATTTGTTTCCCCTATAGAAACCTTTTATTCTCTGTCTCTTATATGTGTTAGCTTGATATGCACACAAACAACTCTTTCACTTCCTTACCCTGGCTGTTAGTCTTTCTAAGACGTGGCACCTTCCTGTGTCACCAGTCCTTGTTCTGCTCCTCTTTTAGTCCTGTTTCTGCTGTGCCAAATCCTATCAGGCAACCTGTTCACTGGCCTCACACTCATTCATGTGTGTAGAACAATCTGCTTGTCAATTGGGAAAACTATTGTTCAAAGTCTTATTCTGATCATCATGTAATCATCCTGAATGTAATTTTCCCTTTGCCCCTATTTAACAGTTACTTGTGGCATTAGGGTTATTAATAATTATTAGTTTAAGTTTTAACTCTTTAAGGAAAAAACATCAAAATATTTTTCTGATTATTTCTACATACCAGGAATTGTAATGTGGAGATAGCATAACTAGATAGACTAAATTTCTCTTGACCTGTATAGGCTAGTGACTGTTTTCCTCATATTTGTTACTCTGAGGAGAGAAAGCACTGACATATATCTATTAAATGAGCATTTAAGTAAACCATCTTTAAATAATTGGATATGGTATGAACTATGAAGAGAATTCAGTCTCATTTAAAAAACACTTTTAATTGGTTTTGACCAATATTTTCAGAAGCTACATAATAAAAGCATGTCGATCCCATCTCCAAACCAAACTACTAAAGAAGAGATAATCACCCATCCGAAAGATTGTAATATGCTCTTGGATCTGAAAGGCAGACCGGCAAACATGCTCAGGGAGTCTCACCCATCCTAGATGGAGCTCTCCAAAGGTGCATTCACATAATTCTATTGACTCTATTATAGCCATGTTTAGGCTTGCCTTCAGCAGCTCCGATAATAGCAAACCCCTCACCTCCCATCACTACTTGTTCTATTAACAATCATAAACTTTTTTAGCAGCTGAGGAAAAAAACTGTGTGTGTGTGTGTGTGTGTGTGTGTGTGTGTGTGTGTGTCTATAGACTTTCAATAACTTGCTGCTACACTTTTACAGATAAAATTAAGACTACTCTTTGAAAAAAAATGAGAAGCGAATTTTTAATATACTAAATGACAAGGAAAAAAAGGCATTTCTTCTCTTTCTGATAGAATAACAATATTGTGAAGAAACTAGAGTCCTTCTAGTTCAACATCACTGTTTTACAGGTGGGGTACTGAAGTCCAGGAGACGACTACACAGACAAGCAGGCTATTTGGTGGACAAGCCAGGACAAGAACATCGATCTGCCTAATCTTCCAGATCTCCTTCCACCATACCACCTCCTCTTTATCTGGGAAAGACTTTATTGAGTGTTTTATTTTTTGTCTCTCCCGCCTTGAGAGAGAGAGAGAGAGAGAGAGAGAGAGAGAGAGAGGGAGATTATGGAAGGTGGAAGAGACAAAACAATTTATTACTTATATAACATATATAATAAAAACAATGATAACATTATATATAATTTGTAATATATATAAATTCATAATTACTTTAGTGATAAAATTCTGACATTACTGTATTCACCACATGTCCTCAGTCTCCTGCCCTATTCACCCTCCAGCCTGACTACACACACAGAAAGCAATCATTTAGCCCTTCCCATTACCCTGAGTAGACCTTTTCTCTTTCCAACTGGCTCCTAAGGTCTTTGTCACCGATCTATACAATTGGCTTGAAAGGACAGAATCTGAGTAGAGGAGGGGAGAAAGAGCTAAGGAATGCTATTACAGTCATGTCACTTAAAAATGAGGACACATTCTGAATCTATATCATTAGGTGATTTTGTCATTCTGCAAATGTCAGAGTGTACTTACACAAACCTTAATGGTATAGCCTACTATATACCTAGGCTATATGGTACAGCTTCTTGCTCCTAGGCTGCAAACTTGTAGCATGCTACTGTGGGCAATTGTAACACACAGTAAGTATTTGTGTATTTAAACATATTAAAACATAAAGTATGTACAGCAAAAACACAGCAGAGAAGATAACAAATGGTATACTTGTATAGGGCACTTACCATGAATGGAGCTTGCAGGAATAGAAGTTGCTCTGTGTGAGTCAGTGAGTGAGTGGTGAGTGAATGTGAAGGTCTAGGACATTATGTACACTACTGTAGACTTTATAAACACTGTACACTTAGGCTACACTAAATTTATAAAAAACAAAGTGATTATGCTACAAGGTTATAACCACTAAGACGTCACTAGGTGATAGAAATTTTTCAGCTCCATTGTAATCTTATGGGACCACCTTCACATACGTGGTTTGTCTTTGACCAAAACATTGTTATGTGACATGTGACAGTATACCAAATCTACAAGAATCCAGAGAGGGGAAAGGCAGAAGCTATGAGATCATTTTTGGCTGGCAGAAGACAGACTTTTAGTGGTGGAGGGTGCAGATGGAGAGATGTCAATTGAAGCTCCAGAGGATGCTGACTACAAGACTACACAGGAAGGGACACTTAGGGTTAAATCTCCTTTATAATCAGTAAAGAGTAAAACTTTGTTATTATTATTGTTGTTATTACTGGTAGACCTGTTTGAACAGTTTCAATAAACATGGCCTTGCTATAAAAGCTTTGGCTTTACTTGAGCTAAAGTAGATAAACAAATTAAAATTCTTGAACAACTAGGTTTAAATGCATTTAAGAATATTATATTCTAGACTAGGATTTGTCAAACTAGGGCATATTTTTTTTGTGTGTGGCTCATGCTGTACATGATTAAAAGGTTATACAAACAACAACAGTCAAAGCATAACTGGCAGGCAAATCCTAAAGTATTTATTATCTGGTCCTTTACAGAAGACATTTGCTGACCCCTGTTCTAGACGAAGGGCAAAGAAGCCCTTTTTACATTTCCTAAATCTTTGAGTTTGAGCTTTCCTTAAAAATGAGTTGGAAAATTGGCCAGATGTAGAAATTGAGACTTGGGGAACCAAAGTGTGACTCTATCCAAAGTGAGACAGACAATCAGGAGTGGTTACAGCTGGGAGCCCAGTGCTGTGTGAAGAGATTAGAATGCAGAGATTCTGAGGACTCTGTGGCTGCTCTCAAGAGGCTTACAGGCTAGGGACAGCAGATCCAACAATGGAAGCTTTCCAAAGTTTGAGAGCCATTTCTTGAAAAGGGATCTGTTAATTTTAACATAACGGCCAACAAAGTTTTGGAGTTAAAGTTAATCTCTTTGAACAAGTCACATGACTCCAACAGTTTCTTTCTTCACAGAATGGCAACAAAATTGACAACTTTTTAAATACCACTGTTGTGAAAATTAAAGTACTGACCTTTCATATTACCTGGCACAGACAAGTGATAAGTAGAAATTATAAATTGTAGATGTTTAATTCTTTGTGACTTAAAAACAACAATCTCCAGTTCATACAACCAGTTGTGGAGCAATTGACAGCTTTGAGACAGCTCAGTAAGGCAGCTGAGAGGCAATGATAGAGCTCTTTCAGTGGATAAGAGACATGGGATGCTTAGTTTCTTCCTCAGGTAGTTTTAGATCCTCAGGTGGAGTGGAATTATCATTTCCATTATCATCAGTGTAACTACTGAAAGGATATGTACATAATTGTCTCAAACACCTTGCTCTTCATTTTTTTACAGTTGAATCCCCAGTGTTGAGCCAAGATCTTAACTGCAGAGAGTCCCCAAAGGACAATGGGTCCCAAGAAGTATATAAGGGTAAAGATGTCCGTAGTGTTTAATACTTGGCTAAAACAAGCAAACATACAAAAACACGTAACACACCAAACACAAAACTGAAAAATTAATCATTTGTTACAAGCTTTATCAAAACCTCCCTCTGCCCTTCAAAATGTCCATGATTCCCTATGCCATATAGCCAAGGGTTATTTTTAATAATTTAATGAATGGCCAAATAAATCTTACACTAGGCACATGGGAAAGATGATCTGGATAACTTAGCATCATTTCATTTTATTAATACCTATATTTGAGTAAAAGCTGAAATAGGATTTGTTACGCCAGACTCTCTAACAGCATAACATTATTTATACTGGTAGGTATGGGTAAGTAAGTGAGTTAATGTTGCAGCGTTTTTTAAAGCCTGCTATTCCCCAAGCAAGGAAATATCTGGCTGTCATAAATGATCAATTGTATAAAAAGGTCCAAGCTCTGCAAATTTCTGAACAAGATACTCAGTGAAGTTCTCCACCCACCTAAACAAGCTTATTCTAGCAACCAAGTTGTGAGACTAAGAGCTTCAGTTTCATGCTTATAGATATGTTTTCCTTACCCAGAGTGTCAGTAAATTGAAAATGTCACAACCCTTGGGGCACATGAAAAATGCATATTATTTCACATCTGTTTTTCACTTGATCCCAATGGGCCTGATATTTCTCCAAATTGCTATGTGGGAAAACCAATTTAATTTGATTGAGGCATCAACAGCAACTTAAAGCAAAGTAGAATACTTGCTTTAAGGTTAAAATGGGAAACTTTGCTTTGTATTGTCATTGCTGAGAAATGCTTCTAGGAGAATTGTTCTAATTTTTAAAATTTATTTTCTTTGCTACTGATACAACTCTGACTCGTCTCTTTAACATGTAGTTCCAGAAGCCTTCCAAAATTTCATCAAAAAATATTTTTTGTCTTTTCTAAAAACTGTAAAGGCATATAATGGAACGATGAAAGCTTAGAAATGGATAGACTGAGTTGAAGGCACAACCCTGTTTTGTAGTAGCTGTGTAACTTTGGTGAAGTTATTTAACCTGGGACTCATTTCCTCTTATACAAAATTAGATATGGGATACAAACACCTTAGTAAATACAAATGCCCGAGCAGAACCTAAGCAATAATAATCCTGTTCAGTTTTGAAAACAAATGGACAACTCTAATCAATTGAATGAAGCCTTAGATGATAGAAAAGATGACTGATCCTGGTTCCTGCCTGTTCGGTCACAGCGTGATTTCATTTTTATAAACTTTTCCTGTGTATCATGATTCTTGTCTTCACATATTCTACAGTTATCTGCAAAGCATGGTTTTGACTATCAAAACATCAAAAATCACTCCAAATGCAGGGAATGTAAAAATATAAGCACTATATTGAAGGGAAATGTTGGTGATCTGAAGGAGGATGGAATATACCCCAATCCATCAACCTCTGATCATCTCTATACTCTCGCCAATCTCCTCAGGGGGAGGCGTCAGATTCGATTAAGCACAATCCATTTTGCAGAAGGGCTGTGTGTTCCCTGATAAGCATGCTCAGCGGTGGGCAGGGCATTGTCTGCAGCTTCTCCCTAGAGCACTCACTGGCTATTTATTTCACTTTCCCCTATCAAGCAAAGACATTTACTAAATTTTGCTTTATGTTGTCACAGGATTCCTTTGAAAAGCACCCTGTTTGGAACCAGCTGAAAAGGTTGGCAAAGGAAGATGCCTTGTGACACGCTCACAGGGCTGCACTGGCATGCGTGGCATTTCTTGGGGAAAATTATCCCTTCACTGGGCAATTAAAATCCATCTGGTTACTCTGCCAGCTGAAGAATTCAGCGAATTCAGTGCCAGCAACTATCACGTGTGGATGTCTCAAATTTCCTTTGAATGAGATGTTGGGAATATTCATCCCTCAATGATGTATCCCTTGTGAAATATTGTTAAAAATACAGAATAGGAAAAGGGAGTCATACAATCACAGAATTGTTTATCAGGAGTTCTTTACCATTTTTTGTAATGTCAACCACTTTGGCCATCTGGTAAAGCCCATGGACACCTTCTCAAAATAATATAAAATACATTTATAGAATTGCAAAGAACCAATTATATTGAATTAAATTATAAATATTTATTGGCAATTCAAATAATAAGTTCAAGCAGCAGGTCTAATAGCTAATACAATTTCAAAATAGTAGTAAGTATAAATGTTATCTCAATATACATGCAGCATCTTTAATATGATACAAAATTATTTTTATTTCTATTGATAAAGTGAGAGGAATAGCTCACACTATTGAATTCATTACCTACATTTATAAAACAATGGATATTTACATTTCAATTACTAAATAGATAATGATAAAGGCATTATTTCTCCATTCATGTATATGGTGCTCCATTTATGAACATCTAATGGGAAAAGCACTGGTCTCAGAGTGGAAAGACTTGGGTTGGCAATCTAATGCCACCACATTCTAAAGACATGATTCAGGCAAGAAAGTGTAAGAACTCTTTCTCAACTTTATTTCATAGGGAGTTTTGTAAAAATTGAGTGATATAATAACACCAATAATAATATTTATTGAGAACTTACCCTGTGGCAAGTACTATGCTCATTGCCTTTAAGGCATTAACTCAGGACATATAGGAGAGAATTCTTGATATAATCCAAAACTGTATCCAAATGTATATACAAGGTTCTTACACGAAACAAGATATCTTAGAAAATCCATTTTAGCCTAGACTTTTCATGGCAAAAACTTTAAAGCCTGAAGGAATTCCAGAAGAAATTATGTACTGAAGTTATATTGGTATTATTTTAGCAGAAGAAAAGGAACTTTAAGAGATCTATGGCAAAATCCTCATTTTGTTGGGTGTCACCCTGAGGAACAGAGGGATTGTACACCAGAAAATTCCACACTGACACTATCAGGCTCTGGCCTGTACTACTGCTCCTGCTCAAAACTCTTTTATCAGTACATTTTTGGGGTGATGGTGGTTGGGGTAATCATAAAAATATCCAAGTATATAGGCGCAGACTAGCCAGAAAGGACTCCTTACCATTTGGGAAAAAAATGCCAGTATTAAGCAAAAGGCTTAATACCTTAAAAATTCATCCCGGGCTGGGAGCGGTGGCCACGCCTGTAATCCCAGCACTTTAGGAGGCCGAGGCAGGCGGATCACGAGGTCAGGAGATCGAGACCATCCTGGCTAACACGGTGAAACCCCGTCTCTACTAAAAATACAAAAAATTAGCCGGGCGAGGTGGCGGGCGCCTGTAGTCTCAGATACTCGGGAGGCTGAGGCAGGAGAATGACGTGAATCCGGGAGGCGGAGCTTGCAGTGAGCCGAGATCGCACCACTGCACTCCAGCCTGGGTGACAGAGCTAGATTCTGTCTCAAAAAAAGAAAAAAAATTCATCCCATTATCATTAAAAAAAACCCGTAAAGTATAGAAACAGAAACAAAGTCCCACATTATTTTAATGAGGTAAGCATACATATGATACCAAACCTAATAATTACTGGTTTTAAAAATATATATATATAGCTCTCCCATAAACAAGAAATGTTATTCCAGGAACATAGATATTCATCAATATTAAAAATATATCTTTCTAATTTATCATATTAATAAAACAGAACATAAATTATATGAGCATTTCTCTGAATGCTTATAAGTCCATTTGAATTTTTTGATTAAAAATTAATAAATATCAAATATATATTTCACTAACATTATAAAGCATATCTATCTCAAAATCAAAGTCAATATCATACTTAAAAAATACAATTAATGAATATTGTGATATCTATAATCACAATTAGTATTAATCCTTTTTGGAAATACCAGCCAACAATTTTGAGAAATGAAATGAGTTGTATAAAATTTAGAAGGACCTAATAAATATGATTGTAAACGTGGAAACTCAAGGAAGTGATTGTAAAAACTATTAGCACTAATGAAAGAATTTTGTGAGGGCCTGAGCACAAAATATTAACACATAAAATAACAGTGTTTATATATGCAAACTAAATCCACTTAAAGGACATAATAAAAGAAAAGACATTCATTCAGAACAGCAATTAAATAGATAAAATACTTAATAACACATCTAACAAGAAATGTCAAGATTTATACAAAGACAAATTTTAAATGTTCTGCAGTACCCAAGGATGATTTGAAGAAACAAAAAGTCATCCTGAGTGTTTGAATAGGAGGATTCAATTTCATAGCAATGCCGGCACTCCCTAAGGTATCCCACCAACTTATGGTACAAATACAGTAGAAACCCAACTTTCCCTCAGGTTGAAAGTAAATCGTTGATTAACAATTTTGTATTAAAAAACAAGCAATAATCATTTAAAAACTTAGAAAATAGATCGGTGTTTAAGTGTATAAAAGCTACCAAATATGGAAGGATACTCTATAGCTCTGATAAAGAAGTATGATAATGGCAAATAAATAGAGAGTCAGTGTCTCAGATTAGACAGTCTAAAAATAGACTAAAATATGTATTGGAGTCTTCTGTCTAATAAAGATGGCATTACAAATAAGTAATGAAAATATGAACTATTCAGTGAAAAGTTCTATATAAACTTGATGGCCAGTTGGGGAAAAATTGGTTCAATTTATACCTTACTCACAGTAGTAGGACAAATCTAAATGAAGCAAACATTTTAAATATTTTTGGAAAATAAAATCATAAAATTATTGATGGAAAGCTTGGGGTGTTTAAAAATATTATCAGATTGGAAAAGGCATTTATAAATATAATCTGAGACTCAGAAGTCATTAAAACAATGTTTAAATCATCTACATAACTGGATGACAAAAAGCACCACAAACAAAATGAATAAATGAAGAGAAAACTATTTTCAACTCATCACATAAAAAATAGAAAATTGGCTTCAATAAAGCTTAAAGTTTTTAAAAGATAAGAAATAAAAAATCCACTATCTAGGAGAATAATGGGAAAAGGAAAGTAAGCAGACAGTTCACATAAAAGAAAAGGCAAATGACTCTCACACACATGAAAATATGTTCAGCTTCATTCAAAAACAACAACAAAAACAAATTAAATTAAACTATTATGCCACCTTTATCCCACTGAATTGCCAAAAATAGAAAAGTTGGATGATTCACAGTGTTGAGGAGCTCATAGGGAAAAAGGTATTCATATTACTGGTTAGGATAAAATCCGCACATCTATAGAATACAATTTTACAATGTTTGGCAAAATACGTATCTATATTACTTGAATATACATCAAACGACTGATATATAAAGTTGTTTGTTGCAGAAAAATTTATTAATGTCCATCAATAGAAGGCTGGCTAAACAAATTGTGGTACTTTCATATAATGTATCTCTTCCATGTTTACTAAGAGTTTTTATACACAGGTAAGTTACATTTATATATCTTCACAGTTTTACATGTTTGCTTAAGAAATAAGCTCACAATATTTATAAGGCTTTTAAGTTAAACTATAAGTAACATAATATTCTATATAGTTTATTGCATTCTATAAGTTTAAAATAGTACATTTCATGTAACAAATTGTAGAAAATCGTGAACTTAATTTTTAAAACTGCAAAAAATCTTACAGACTGTCATTATTCACCTGTTATCTGTCACTATCAGCATTTATACATTAACAGGTGAACTTTTCATCTCACCGGAAGCCTGTATGGTTGCTGACTGCAGGGAACTCATAAAAAGCATTCTGAGAGAGATGTTAAGAAAACATATATGAGTATTGTACTCATATAGGCAGGTACGTGAGTAGGTTTAGATAAACGAAGATAGATAGGTAGATGGAAGGACAGATGGATAGATAGAGTCAGTGTGTAATTTATTTGTTTCTTCATCAATGTTACTCCCCGATCGCATGCATACACACATACTTCTGCCTCTCTTTTAGACCCTGACTCTCTTTTAGACTCTTTTAGACCATCTTTTAACTCAGATAGTCTTACTATAATATAACATGAAAGAGTTCAAGTCAATGATCCTTTCCCCTAGGGCAGTATTTTCAAAGTATGGGTTTCAAATAAAATGTGGATCTTAAATGCAATTTAGTGGGTCATAAACAGCATTTTATTTGAATAGAAAAAAAGAACTGAATAGAGAAGATAAAAACACGCATAATAAATAGGTTCAGGTATTGTTTCACAACAACTTTCTTTGAATTTTAGTTGCAATTTCATTTATGATGTGTGGACTGGTTTTGACAAAAAACGTATTTCTTAAAGCGGGGCAAGATAAAAAGCCAAAAATATTTGAAAATCACTGCCAGATTTTAGGTACCAAAAACCAGATGGGAGGATTTAATCTAAGATCAAGATAAGAAATCATTTTCCAGGGCTTTGCAAATTAAATCACAGCTAAAGCAATTAATATTTACATTGAATTTACTAAATGTTTTTACATTCATCTTCCAATTGATGTTCGAAATCATTCCCTTTATGCAGATAAGGCAACTGAGATTTAGTAGAGTGTCTTTTCCAAGTTCATTTAGCTAAGAAGCTATAATGGAGAATTGGAAATCCAGTCCAGGCTGAATCCTATACCTTCTTGATTGACAGAGATGGCAAACCAATTTATTCATTTATTTATTCACTCATTCAAAAATGCTTTTTGCATACTCCTTGTTCACTATAAACAACAAAAAATGTCTACTATATATATTCCAGCCACAGTGCTGAGAATAGGGAGGAAACTGAGGGCAAAACAGACATGGTCCTTGTTTTCATGGGGCTCACAGTGTAACATCAATAAGACTGGCAAGTAGCAGCATGTGAGTGGACCTCAAGAAAATTCACCTTCTCTCCGAACACTGATCTCACTGATACCTGAGACTCATGATGCAAATTAAAAAGCAGAGATTTGTCATTACACCAACCCACATCCAAATCCTCACTTCTTTCTCTACCTTGCTTGCATGCTTTTGACGTTGGCAAGTTACTTCTCAGCCTCCGCTTCCTCATTCTAAAATGGAGATTAGAACACCTAAATTGCAGGGCTGTTGGGAGGGGGATTATAAATAATAACAGTAAAAATTCAGGGGCCCTTGTTTTGTACCTGGCAGCTATTATTAGTAGCTATTGTGCCAGTGAATCCACACAAATTCCGCAGGATACTTGCTTAAAACACAGGGGCTCAGACGACCCTACATAAATTTTAACAGTGATAGATATGAAAACATCCTAATAAATGCCTATCAAGTCTCTTGCATGTATAAATGCCAATTTGTAGGCCCTGGCAAATATAAATATAAAAGCTGTCTACAAATAATGTGTTTAATGAGGACAATAAAAACACAACACAGCATCGAGAAAATTGAGAGCTCAACATTCCCATCAGTGCCAAAGTATTTCATTTGTGTCATCTACATAAGTCTACAAAGCCAAGCTTGCTTACTATTGAAAATGATCTTGATTCAGTAGTAACTGGTTCTGCTTAAGGCACCCAGGCCTATCTAAATGTAAAATACTCCCCCTCAGGACACTTAGGAAGGCTGAAGCTATTTGGCAACAATCTTTTTTTTTGAAGTTCCCTGTAAACATTTATCCTGACCCTTGATACCATCCCATTCTCTGGAGTTTAGCATCCCTAGGGTAAACACCACAAATTATGTGAAATTAGGTGGTGGTTAGAGGATGTAGCTTAACTAAAAAGAGTGAAAACTAATAGAAACTCTTATGAATTTGTCTACGGTAAAAACCTATTGTTCGTTTAGGAAAGGTTTGTTTAAGCTCTGACATTTCAAAATAAAGCATCAAATATTCTTGGCTGCTTAATTTTTGCAAGCTGGGAAACTTGTGCTTTTGAAAAGGAAAAAAAGAAAAACAAAAATGAACGAAGAACATTTAAAGAATCTTTTCTTCTTCCTCAGTTCTGTCAGCCCCAAACAGACTGAAAAGAGTTCCCTGAGCTAAAGCTTTTTATAAGGTTAAAGTAAAGGATTTAAAGCAAATAGAAAAGATTACTTTATTCCCATTAAACAAACTAGTCTTGAGAAAGAAGTAAATAATTCACATTGGGGAAAGATATGGATTCTTCTAGTCGACTGAACTAGAAGAGGTAATTTACTAGATACTATACAAATGGCCAAAAAAATTACATTTTATGCACATTCACTTGTTCTCTCTCCCTTCCCAATCCCAGCCCAAACCACTAACTTCATTCAAAGACTGAGATGAGGAATGCTCAGGCATCCTGGTTTCCCACTTACAGATAGTTAAATAACAAGCATGGTTAGCATGGATGATTTTATACTACTGGCCAAGGAGCTTCCCATTCTCAGAACCTCAACCTAACTCTAAACTAGAGCTGCCTGCTTCTCTTCTCTCCTGTAGAGTCTAACTTTTCTTAGTACAGAAGGTTTCCTCCAGACTTGAACCCCATGTAATCCAAAGATCCCTCCATCTGCACAACGCATTCAGAGAAAAAAAAATACTTAGCAACCTAGACATTGGAAGAGAACTAATTGGCACATAATGCATCACATACATGACACTAGAATAGACTATTTTTAAGGAGAGAGATATTCTCTGGTGAAATAATATCTAAAATCTTTGTTTGCAGAAGAAATGTAAACATAATTACTATGCACAGATAGGCCTGATTATTTGTAGTATGTTGACCTTCACACTGCTAGTTATCTACCAGACATTTCTAGGGAAGAACACAAAATTCAGGAAGAGGAAAGCCAAATGAGTTGTCATCAGTGTCTCTTCTGAGCTAATGGTGTCATTTTGCAAAGAAAATCCTCCTCTACCTCATCAACTCCAAGATTTTTTGATTAACTGGAGAAAAAACATCCCCTTGCCCAGGGCTGCACCCATACAACCTTCACACATCACTTGGTTCTCACAGATAGGATATTCTCCATCCCCAGATCTTTCAGGCAGTACTCAACTGTTCAATCCTACTTGACTTCCATCCAAGGTTAAGGCCACTGCTAGGTCCTTTCTACATCTTCCACTCTTAGAGTCAGCATTTCTGCCTTTCTCTCCCAGGTAGTTGAAACAGTCAAGGAGAAAATAATTGTTTCCCATACCCACAGTCTATACTGAAGACCTGAGGATATCCGGGAAGAAAAAGGAAGAGGACAGAGGAAAGTTAAGAACTTAGAGATGGCAGGATGGTGGAGGAAAGCGAAGAGTTAAAGTCACTCAGTTCCCTGGAGAGGGGGAGTAAAGGGAATCGTGTAGGGCAGTATGCACTGGGCCACATGGCCAGACTTTGAAGAGCAGAGAAATGATGTTCCACATTGGTAGGTGCTGTGTAAACTTGAGTTAGCTGGACATGTGGTCTTTGCACAACATTTTTCGTTCCTCCTTACTGCCAATCCCTTCCATCCTCCCTCTCCCAACTAAGTAATTTAGATGCTATTTCAGTAAACCTAAGATAAGTAAGTTAATATATATATACATACCTGCATATATAAATAATTTATCTTATTTTGGGGTTTCCATGGTTATATGTGCTGGTGATGACTATACTACTCTATGGTCATCAGCAGGCATCTGACATCCCTTAGCATAAGTGATGAGTAAGGTAAACTGATCAGGTAATTTATCTAAAATTCCTGACACATCTCTATGCTGTTAGCCCTAACTCCCAAGGTAAGAAGCCTAGTGCCTGGCTTCACAGATTGCAATCACAGAAACTGTGAAAAACCAGTTCACTTTAATAGAATAGTGCTTTTCAATCTTAGCTGTTCATTAGTAAACCGGAGGGCTTAGAAAAAACAAAAAACAAAAAACAGCAATGGAAGCTGCACTCTCTATCAATAAGATCAAGATTGCTAGAGATAGGACCCAGAAATCCATTCTAATTGACATTAATATTCTCCAGCTGATTTCAATATGGCTAAAGATTGAGAACTACTCCTTGAGATCAGTGGCTCTTAAATGTTAGCAGCATCAGAATCAGTTGGAGGGCTCGTTAAACAGGCATGTCTGGGCTGCACTTCCAGAATGTCTTATTTAGAAGGTCTGGGACAAAGATTGGATGTTTATATTTCTCAGAAATATCCCAGTAAGACTGATGCCGTTGGTCTGGCACCACACTTCAAAATTTTAGACAAATATCCTGGTGGTGATGGGGGAAGTTGGCAACCCAATCTTGGTCAATGGAGTAGATGAGAGCTACATCCCAAAGGCTGAGACTGGAGGTCTTGGTCTTAGACAAAGGAAGAATGGAATGACTCCAGAATATAATTTTAAAAATCTCAGTAAAAGGTTTTCTAACAAAGTAAAACTGCATAAGAATAGGGGTACCACTCTAAATTGAAGGTACCTGATTTCAATAAACTGTGTCTGACATAAGGAATCTCAATACAGTGATTATTTCTAAGAAAGCTGTACTGCATCATATTTATCCCTTGGTACAGTAGGGTGACCACAATTGCATCCTAGATAACATGAAACAATATTTGATTTGGAAATTTTAAGTGAGTTTTAGGGAAATAGCAAAGGTAGAGACCTTTTAAATATAGTGAGAAGAAACTGCTGGTTAGAGGAAATAAAAATATATTCTTAGGGAAAAGAACATTTATTAAAAGACTTCTACAATTTATACAAAGGTTATAGGATAATATTAGGCTGAACCTTTTTAAATTGCCAATACCTGAATGTATTTGACCTACAAAACGACAGCTTATTGTGGTTCAACTGTAATCTCAGTTACAAAGTACGGTGTAGTTCATTGAAAGCAGGTGAAAATCATTAGTTTGAAGATGCACAAGCAAAGATATTACATCTATTTTCTTCACTGCTCTACCTGGTGAATTTCTATGCCTGGCACATGGTAATCACTTAATAAATGTTGGTTGCATAAATAAATGGTCTATGTGGAATTAGGTGTTTTCAGAACAATGAAATTCCCTAAATAGTTATGGCTGGAGACTGAGTTTGTTTCGATCTTGTGTGTTTTGTGCTGAGTTATTAATCTTGTTTATTTCCATGAACTAATTTTCTTTTCCCATTTTTAATTTTACTCCTATCAGGTCACCCATTGGGCCATAGCATGTACATAACTGTTGTCTAGGCCGTGAACCAAGATGTATCTTGCCCTCTCAACCCCTTCTATCTTGCAGAACTGAATCATTTCATTGCTATACTTGCAATCCCTGTTTTCTAAAGCTTCCACTGGACCCCCTTTAACCTTGGCCAGATTTCTACTTTCTTATTTCAATGTCCTTCGTCTTTTCCAATTGTCCTTCGGCTGCATTCAATGCTTAAGTGACTGTTACTTTGCAATGCACACGCTGTAACCCCAATTTTCCACTCATTGGTGTTTATTTTCTGAGGAAAATTGCACTTCATTATAGATCTATTCATCTGTGAGTTGGGGGGAATATAGTATTATTCCAGGAATAAATGGGCCACATTTTCCTCCTTTGGCTTGGGTAGCGAATGGGAAAATAAGTTTGGATTCCTTTGTAGTTGATTTGCAAGGATACTTAACCAGAATTATTAGAGCCATGGCAATTCCTCAATTTCAAGACAGAATATAATATTACTTATGAAATGTAAACAAAAGGGCTATACTTGAAAATTCCAGTGCACTGTAAACCCACGGCAGGTAAAAATCACATGTGATTCAAAGAACTCCCAGCTGTGTAACACTGTCTAGCTCAATATGCTAGCACCTCTCTTCACATAACAAAGGTGCTTTGAAAAATAGCTTGTCTATTAAATTTTCATGGACTGACTCATATTTTCACTGTCATAGAAAACACATAGCTAAAAATTAAATAATGCACTTAAAAAGCATTTTAGATTTTACAAGGATTTTTATATAAAATATGACACTTGGTTGTCATCACGAAGAGAACTGTCAGGGCAATAAAACCAAGAGCAGTATGACCCCCTTTCACTGGTCAGGTCGGATCATATGACTCACCTGTGTTCACACAGTAAGTGGCAGAATTCAGTTACTAAGGAAAGATTTTGTCTTAAGACTCATTTTTTCCCCTCTATTTTAGGTTGCAGGCATCTATAGTCTAACTTTCGATTTTAGGTATCAGTCTGGTTTTAACTCGGTGCTCTTTATTTGGACCTCTTTCCTGTAGATTTGGTGACATTTCCTATAAATTATGCCTATATGATCTATATCAAGATCTGAATTATTGATAGGCATAATTCTCTTTGATATTTTAGTTTTCTAGAAGAGTTCACACAGGACTGTGGTTAAATGTAAAGAAGCTGTGTCTTAGACTGTTCCAGTTGCTATAAAAAATGCCATAGACTGGGTAGCTTCTGAACAACAGAAGTTTATTTCTTACAGTTCTGGAAACTGGGAAGTCCAAGAGCAAGGTAAAGGGACATTTGGAATCTGGCGAGGGACCATTCCTCATAGACAAGCACCTGTTTCTGTCCTCACATGGTAGAAGGGTCAAACAAGCTCCCCAGGGACTCTTTCGTAATGGCACCAATAACATTCATAAGGACTCTGTCCTCATGACTTAATAACCTCCCCAAAAGCCACAGGTCTTAATACAATCATGTCAGGAACAAAATTTCAACATGTGGATTTGGGGGGAACATAAGCAGTCATACCATAGCTGGTTGCCTCTGTATTTTTGGTATGAAACTATATTTTTGGCACGGAACTACTGGGGGGAAATAGGGAGACACAGATTTTTAGGTCCCTATGATGTGACCCTGGCTTTATTTTTCTGACATTCCAATGAATATTACCTACTCTAGAGACTATAGATTTATAATGGGGAATCTTCTATAATTTTTGTTTGTTTGTTTGACCTGAACATCTTCAGTAGATTGGAACATAGCTTGAATATTTGATAACAAAGTCAAACTTAGGATAGAAAATTAACAGCAAAAGCAACAGGCGAGATAAGAGTGAATGTGTCACTTCTCAATGTTTAACATGATGTACAAAGTTCTCTGTGATCTAGCTCTTGCCTCCATTTTTCTTCTGCTATCTTCTAGTCTCACTGGAAGCAAAGGAGAAAGAATAATATATTATTTCAAAGGGGAAATAATCTATTCCACCACAGGGGGCCATGGTTTGAGCCACAATGTCCTTAACCATGTTTCCAGAGAGTTACTTAAATAGTACAAAAAAGCACAAACTTCAACAAACTTGAACATCCCAAACTTCTTTTTCAAAGTACATCTCAAGTATCACCTCTTTTATGTCGTAATCCTTACTCTTTCCTGAAAAAAACTGACTTACTCCATTTATGTGTTGCTCGGGAGTTCAGTTTGGCTTGTTATACTTATTTTGAGACACTACTATAAGCTCTGAGCACTATACTCAATGCTAGTACTTTACTAATGTGTTTATGTTTATCATAGTTTGTTTTTCAGATCATCTACCTTTCTCCATAGCTAAACTGTGATTCAATTGAGACAGACCCCGTGTCTTATAAATCTATTCCACCACAAGGGCCCATCATCGTTCTCAGCAAAAAGAATCCTCTGTGTCAACCACAGCAGAAATAAAGCCGAAAAAGACATAGGGTCTTCATATATATGATCAAAGTATTTACAAGCTTGCCATGGAGGTAAAGTATAAAATTTTCAAGCATTGATCACCAGGAGAAGTCTGGTGAATATGGCTGCAAAAAAGAAAAAAAGCCTACGCATGTTATGAAGTATGAAGCAGGGTGATTTGCTTGGTAGATGCCAATTAGCATCATCGTTTGTATTCTGAGAGCATTTTATATAAACTAATTAGGAAATGAATGGCTTGCGAGACCCATTAATATTATTTCAGATAAAGTTAAATGTCAGTATCCATTGTAGAACAGCAGAGACCTGACTCAATTGGGGAATGTCCCTGCAGGAAGCAGTAAAGCAAGGTAAAACATAAAATGTGTGGCCAGGAAAAAGCAGTAAAATTCAAACTACAGAAACCGCACCTTTTCCCCATATCAGGGTCCCAGTAATGAACAAGGGGCTTAGAACAAGAAGTGACTGACAGATGTTAGATTTATCCACCACCCCTACACCAAGCATATAGGAATATCTGCAAAATGGTTCATGATTATTCTGTAAAAAGAGACTGGTATGTCTGGAATTCTTCACTCTCTGTTCTGGCCTCGGGATCTCCTGAAGGAGAGAGTAGCTTGGGTTATAGACAAATGCTACAATTACATAAGATTAAAAACTCCTTGTCACTGCCATACTGGCCCTAAGATCTTTTCCATTTACTGGGAGGGTATCTGAAATTTCAACAATTCTACATTTTTTTTTCAAGTAGGAGCACTGGTAGCGTCTTTTGGAATAGTGTTACAGGAAAATATAAAGAGTAGAATGTGAGAGTAATAAATACAAGAAATACTCTCACCTAAAAGCTTTGGTGATGTGCGCATCACCAAAAGACATGGAAACATCAAGAAATGAAGAGTGAAATGGGTGTCCAAGGAACAGAGGTTATAACATTATAGCGGTTGAAATTGATTTATTACCAACTCAACAACAGCTATGGTGTTAGGCAAAGGCATAGTTGTTATCTCATTTAATCCTCAGCGTGACTCTGCAGATAGGCTTCTATATCTTCATTTCACAAATGTGGAAGGTGACATTCAGGGGTATTAATGAGTTTTCTTCAGATGGTAGAGTTACTGAGGGACAGGAGAGCCAGAATTCATAGTCCACCCTAAGTGAAAGCAAAGCCAATAATATGAATCTAATTTATCAAAGATTTTGGTCAGCACATTTTCGTCACGTTATTTCCCAGACTCTTAAATGACAATCTAGATTGGCTAAAAAGCAAAATTTTATTATTGGATGTTGAAATTTATTTTTCCTATTCTTTTATTTATTTATCTTTTTTCTTGAGGTGAGGTCTCACTCCATCACCCAGGCTGGAATGCTGTGACACAATCACAGTTCACTGCAGCCTCCACCCCTGGGGCTCAAGTGATCCTCCCACCTCAGCCTCCCAAGTAGCTGGGACTAGAGGAACATGCCACCACACCCAGTTAATTTTTGTATTTTTTTGTAGAGACAGGGTTTCGCCACGTTGTCTAGGCTGGTCTCTAATGCCTGGGCTTGAGCCTCCGCCTCCCAAAGTGCTGGGATTACAGGCGTGAGCCACTGCACCTGGCCTATTTTTTCTTCTAATCTTAAAGTATGTAAGTATGTTTTTTTTTTTTTTTCCTCCACAAAGAGAGTTTCCATCTTTCCTTGTGTATGTTGAGTTTTCATCCATGTCTAGCAGGGGCTCTGGCCATTGCAAAAAATCTGCTTATGCACCAGATGAGAACATTGCACGCTAACTGGAAAATCATTGACAGAAGCACTTCCACCTGTGTACTTTAAAATTAATGTCTCTGTCCTCATTTATGGACCAGAGAGGCTATCAAGTATATTTTGCCATTTCTGTCTTCCTCTATAAAGCTCTTCCCCTCACAACCCTTCTAACCCTGCCCCTCACTATGCTTAATATAATCTGCAATCTTCAGACTCACTCATCTGTCCATTACTGAGGCCGAGCCACTTGTGGTGAACAAAAGGATCAGGTCCTACAGGAAGGTATCCATAAAGCATAGCCAAATGGCATTGATATGTTCAAGTTAGAAGGGTCTATAAGTGAATGGAACTAGGAGTTTCAAGGATTCAGTACATTCCCAAGCACTGCGTTATGCAGTTTACAAACTAAATTGGGTTTATACATAATTTAACAACTCTATCAGGAATATAATTATAATTGGGCTCTTAGTATGTACGAAGCACTATTAGAAATGTTAAATAGGCATTGATTTAATTTTAAATAGCATTTAAAAACTTTAAAAATTAGGGCAGTAACCCTCTATGTTGTCCAAATTCCAAAGTCACTTAACTTGTAGTAGCAGCTCATTTTTCCCTGGTGCTTTGTTTTTAAGTGAAAGTGTATTTCAGAATTCTGTTTTATTATACTTTGGGTTTTTAATTTCCTGGGATTAATATCAGTCTGGATTATCTTCTAAAAGACAAAGGCATGAGTTGTCCATGATTGTCACAAAAATCATAAAAGGTGACCATTCTAAGAAGCTTTAACATTACCTATTCTAACAGCCCTCTACCTCCCATTTTGCAGATAGGGAGGCAGAAATCCTGACAGGTGATATGGCTCAAGCCATGCAGCTAGTTAATGATAAGGTCAGTGTTCAAATTCAGTTCTTCTATGATCCATTTCCCCAGTCCTTCAAGGATAACGCAGAATTTGGTCCTCTGCCTTTGTCCATTAGAGAAAACAAACTAAATAGAAACCCAAGCATGCAAAATCTATGAAGCCTAAAGAGACCCCCATTTAACTACATAAAGTTCTACTTTGATCATGGCCAAACTCTTCAATGACAATATCCTAAGTGAAAAGCCTGCTCTGTTGCCTACAGAAAAATGTCCAAATTCCATATTATTTTTAGATAGCCCTTAAATATGTTTGATCTGTGCTTACCTCTTGGCTCCATACTTCTGTGGCTATTTACCTCAAAATAAATATTTTGGTATCACTTGAAATAATCCAACCCAATCCTCAACTGCTCTTCTTCTTACATATTCCTCCCCTCCTCCGTATATGCATTGCAATTTTATATCCAAATGACTCATTGTCACTTTTGTATATATAATGTATGTGTGTGTGTATATATATATTTAAATATGTGTGCATGTGTGTATATATACATATATATGTATGTATTTTCTAGGTATCCCATGTATCCTCCAACAGGCTGTTTTAGGATAGTATTCACACAATGTTTATTTAGTGAAGAGAGGAATTTGGTATTATGCCACACAGTACAAAAAACACAATGAGATTCACCCACTTAACTATAATTCTTTATCCCATTATGTAGCATCTTAACACTATATAGAAATGTATTCTCCCTGATGGACACAGAAAAAAAAAATCTTGAAATTCAGAAATGCGCACATCACCAAAAAGAATATCTATATCCTTTCAATTTCTTCCTATCCTAAATGATACTAAAGTGACAGAAAATACATGCCACAGTCTCCCAAAGTAAGTGCAGGCTTCTTCTGAGAAAGCTCTATGTCTTAGGAGTACTCACTATCTGCTTTGTTTTCTGAGACGGAGTTTCCCTCTGTCACCAGGCTGGAGTGCAGTGGCGTGATCTCGGCTCACGGCAACCTCTGCCCCCTGGGTTCAAACAATTCTCCTGCCTCAGCCTCCCAGAGTAGGTAAGACTACAGGCCATGCCACCACACCCAGCTAATTTTTGTAGTTTTAGTAGAGATGGGGTTTCACCATGTTGGCCAGGATGGTCTTGATCTCTTGACCTCATGATCTGCCCACCTCTGCCTCCCAAAGTGCTGGGATTACAGGCGTGAGCCACTGTGCCCGGGCCTCAGTATCTATTTTTTATACAAGCAAAGAAAAACTACAGTTCTTGTCACTAAAATTAAAAGTGCTATACACACTGCACAGTGAAACTCAGGAAGATTCAGAGAGAATCTAATCTAGCGCAGTGTAGCTGGTAGACAATGATATTTCCAACAAATTAATTTAATTGGTTTTACAATAGCAAAAGGAAGTAACTGTGTGCATCTTGAAGTTCCCTTGGGAGCAAAGCTGAAAGTGGCTCAGAGAATACACGGGAAATCTACTGCAGATCAAATGTTCTTACAGAACAGAGGCCTTACTGTGCTACCTAATTGCAATGTAATTTTATATCCAAATCACTTGTATTGTCTTATTATTTCTTTAAAACAAAATACTTGTAGAATGCATTTAATTAAATATACTCTATTATAAAGTGTTAAGAGAATTCATGTTAATAGGACACGCTATCAACTAATTAACATGATCAAACATTCTTACCTACATAATTTATAACTGCCAGGTACATTTATCCAAACTACGGCAATGTTTGCAATTTAAAGGATTTGGAAGAGCTTCAGAGGTTACATAATCATGAAAGTTCATGATTGCAGTAGGGACTAAGGTCTTTGTTTTACTCAGCAGTAATTTTTGGTATTTTTCTATAATGAACATATCATACTTTTGAACTAAGATAAGGACTTATTATTTTTAAATGTTTTAAGTGCTTTGAAAAGAGGAAAGTGTTAGTTACACCAGGAACTGGAAGATAACTGTCAGATGCAATCAGGAAAGGTTTTATGGATTAGAAGGTGTACCAGCTAGAGTTCTAGATCTAGGGAAAAATATTTCAAGAAGCAATAGTGTTAGCCAACCTCCAAAAGTATATATTTGAGTGACTAAATTAGCAAACAAAGCTGTGAAGAGGAACTGTGTTTTAGTGGAAGCAGGTAGTCTAGGAAAAAAGAATTACATAAAAATGTTTTAAAAATTGGATATTTTTAAAGTAAGCATTCTGCTCTCTACTTTCGTATGTGCTAATAAATCCAAGTAATCTTAGAAGGAGATAATATTTTGTCCATTTTACAGTAGAAGAAATGAATAATATACAGGTTGTAATTACTTATTCTCTCATTCATACAAATATTTAAATGAAGAACCTACACTATGCCAGCACTGTTTTAAATGTGGGAGAATCAGAAAGAAACACAACTGATAGTATCTCTCTTTATGGGCGAGCCCTTGTCCAATGAGAGGGAGTTTCTGTGGTAGGACAGGAGAATCTTCATTTCTCACCAGTTTCTGGGTTATACATTTCTGCTGCTCTCAAAATCACACTTAGGCCAACAAAGGGAAATCCCACATGGGTGGAGCCTAATGAATGATGGGCTTGTAGAGGTGGATGAGGTGAGAGAAGAAGGCAAGAGTTCCTCTGGATTTATAGGTCTTGATAATTTGATACTTTCTCTGTGAGGACAGTCATTAAAAGATGTTAAGGGAGATATAGGTAGAGGAGATAGAATACTATTAGCATTTTTCAAAATGATAATTGTTGTTGTGGTTTAGAGAGTGGACTGGAGAGAGGCAAGGTCAGATGCAGAGAAAACAATTAAGTTATTCCGAAGGTGAGAAATGGTGGCAGCTTGAACTAGGACCATAGCAAATAGAGATGGAGAAAAGTGGATGAGTGTGACTTAGCCTAGTTTTTACAGCTAGTTAATTGTATATGTCTTGTTTGAATTCATAAGTTTTTTACTGTATTATCAGCACTCTATTCAATTGCTATTACAGTTGAGGATCAGCAGCAGCAACATCACCTGAGAATGTATTGGAAATGCAGAATCTTAGGCTCCACCTCGGACCTACAGAATTAGAATCTGCCCTTTCACAAGATTCCCGGGTGATTCATATTCACACTAAAGTATGTAAAGCACTACTCCACTATAAAACAGCTACATTGTGTCTTACAAATTTAAATAATGTATGCTTTTGAATGGCAAAGTCTATGAAGGAAACTTAATTTTTCTCCTGAGACAGTCTAAAACCATTTATTAAGATGTGCCTATTAATAAAAAAGGTGTTGCAAAAATACAGTTATAAATTCAATAATAATCATATAGATTAAAATAAAATTCAAGAGATTTAATGACTGTATATTAAAAGCTTCAATTTAATGACCAGTATGTCAAAAGTTTCTGGGTCTTATTTATTTTTTATCTATAACTGAGATATATTTGGAAGAGAGAAAAGCGGTTTATTTAAGTGTTTCACTAACTCTACACATTTATTTATGATATCAGTAAAGGTGACACTTAACATAAAAATAACATTGTCCAGGGGAGAAAAACTTTTGAATGCAAGGTAATCTATATACTTTTAAATACTGGCAATTTAGTATTTATATCAATTCAATATGTTGTTTTATATAAAGGACAGAATCAGTAGACAATTTCCAACTTTCACATTATGATAAATATTCACAAGCCACACAAAAGATGTACAGATTCTATTAGATGTTCCATTCCTAGTTTGCTGAAACCTATTGTGACATCCCTAATGACAGTTCATCATTTAGACTTGTGCTAAAGGATATCTTTCTAACATTTTTCATTTCAGGTTTATTCTTTTCCTTCATAACTGAACACAAAGTGTATTGGGCTTAAGGCCATTTAGGACCTGATAAGAGGTTAAAGTTGAGGCAAACTTAATGATCTTCAACTTTCCATAATTTTACTGAATTTATGAAACCTATGTCTCTTCTCCCCAGTCTTTGCAATTTCATTTTTCCCTTTTCCACCTACTTGTATAAAATAATAAAAGCAAAGTGAACAAAATATTAAAATAATTTCACAAATGGATATTGCCTTACAAGCAGAAGAGTCAACGTAAATAACACTGAATTGCTGGCTTGTAAGTAGAATCACTGTTGGGTAGATTGAAGTGTCCTTACTAAACTGACATAGTTTGAAGTTGTTATAGGAAAATAGTTTTGGGGGTATCAATGTATAATGCATGAAAATGCAAGTCCTTAAATAATGTCATTTCATTCAGTGGCTTTTTGTTATAACATCGATGAGGAAAAAAATATTTATAGATTCCCAGCCAGGGCCACTGTCTGTGTGGAGTCTGCATGTTTTCTTCCCATCTGCATGGGTTTTCTCTGGGTACTCAGTTTTCCTCCACAAAGATGTGCCTGTTAGGTGAAACGGTGTGTCTCAGTTGTTCCCAGTCTGAGCGCATGGGTGTGTGTGACTGGCCCTGCAATGGAATAGTGTCCTGTCCAGGGTTGGTTCCTGCCTTGCTTCCTTAGATACCAGGATACGCGCTGCCACTCATGCCCCTGAGCTGCAATAAGCAGAGTGGAAAATTAATGATTGAATAAATAAAAAATATTTTAAAACAAAACTTTTAAAGTATGCTATAATCATACAAATGCATGACAATAAACAATATGCAGCAAAAGAACTCAGGGAGCCCTCCGTATTTGTGATTGATTTTAAGCCATGTGGTGATAGGAGGTGCCCCATTAAAATTTTCATTGTGCGGTTGGGAGAGGTGGCTCACGCCTGTAATCCCAGCACTTTGGAAGGCCGAGGTGGGCGAATCGCCTGAGATCAGGAGTTCAAAACCAGCCTGGCCAACATAGTGAAACCCCATCACTACTAAAAATACAAAAATTAGCTGGGCATGGTGGTGGGTGCCTGTAATCCCAGCTACTTGGGAAGCTGAGGTAGGAGAGTCGCATGAGTTCGGGAGACAGAAGTTGCAGTGAGCCGAGATCGTGCCACTGCTCTCTAGCCTGGGCGACGGAACAAGACTGCATGTCAAAAAAAAAAAAAAAAATTTCATTGTACAACATTTAATCCTTGATTTAACCCCCCACCACTACAACCACCATCACTTACTGATTTATCAAAAATTGGGTAAATAATTATTTGTATTAATCTTTCTTAAATGTATGCATACCTCACATCTATTACAATGTTTAATATTAGTAGTATTTGGGGTCTTTATTTAGAAGTTTGGTGATGTTTTGTGACCAGAAATATGCCTTAGGAACTTAAGTCTTGTTTATATCTATTTTATACAGCCTAGGGTAAAGTTGGTTTCATTTCACTTAAAGCCCCAGTTTCCAAGAACCTATCCTCAGCATTGAGTGAGGAGCAGCTACACAAAATTTGCAAGAATGAAACTTAGTAACTATCTGTCTATGACTAAATTTATTTCAACAAATTAATATTGAGGATTTGCTTTTCAACTAATTTGTATTGAGGTACTATGTTGACTAATAAGATGCACCCTTGTCCTCAATATATACTGTATTGAAAAGGAAAAAAGAGTAACATAGTCACAAGTGACTGTATTACATTAATGCGTTTGAAAGGTAACATTTTAAGACCTTGAATTTCAATGAGTGCAAACAAGAAAGTATGTGTATTTCAAATGAGGAAAATATAATGAACAATAAAAGTAGAAAAATACAGTGTATTCATGATAAAATACAAGGTAAACAAATTATGGATCATAAAATAAATAATTATAGCTAGTAATTTTTTTGGTCGTTGACTTCATCGCTGACTTTTTATTGCCATTTAATTTTTACGATAACCCTACATAGTATTTTATCTTCTCTGTTTTATATATAAGGAAACTATACCTAAATACAATAATTGAACAAGGACATACAACTAGTATGTGGGCAGGTAGAATTGGACCACTGTCTGTTTAACCTGAAAGTCTGCGTTTACCCATACCCGTACTAAACAACATGCACAGTGTGCATGCCAGGAAGTAATAGGAAGCAAGGGTAGATTCATCTTAGTTCTGGAATTCTTAATATCTGTGAGTTATTGATGAGTGTTATTACAGGACTTATGCCAAGACAGTATCATCTGTACTTTTCCTGACTATGTGTGGTCCCTGAAACTGTTTCTGTTCTCTAGTACACCACTTATCCCAATGTAGTATAGTTATGAAATAAATATAGAATTCACTCAAACCAGTCTGTGAATATAAACAATTTCTTTCTTTCTTTCTTTTTTTTTTTTTTTTTTTTTGAGACAGAGTTTTGCTCTTGTCATCCAGGCTGGGTGCAATGGCATGATCTCAGCTCACTGCAACCTCTGCCTCCTGGGTTCAAGTGATTCTCCTGCCTCAGCCTCCCGAGTAGCTAGGATTACAGGCGTGCCCCACCATGCCTGGCTAATTTTTGTATAATTAGTAGACACTGGGTTTCACCATGTTGACTAAGCTGCTCACAAACCCCTGACCTTAGGTGATCTGCCCGCCTTGACCTCCCAAAGCGCTGGGATTACAGGCGTGAGCCACCATGCCAGGCCATATATAAACAATTTCATCTATGTCCATAGCTCTAATATTTAGCCTAGATTAGGTTATCATTCAATAAACAAATGTTGAATGGAATCTGAAGAGGTTTCACATAAGAAAACCAAATCATAGAAAGTATTAAAAAATTGGCCCGAAGATATAGCTAGGAAATTAGTGGCACTGGAATTCAAATTCAGGTAGTATCACACCACAGGTAACAGCTCAAATACATTACACACTGCTTCTCTTACCTGGACCACAACTACCACCATCACCGTTTCTTTCAGGACCACTATTAATATCACAATTGACTTTACAACTGTCTTGTCATTTTCACAAAGAGAGAGAATACTGACTTTTTCTCCTACAAGAGAAAATACTGACTTGATGTTAAAGAAAATTCCCTGCCTTCTGGGGCACCACATCTCTATCTGTTAGCAATTACATTTTTCTGCAAAGCAACATAATATGGTGATCATTAACGAAACATTTATGAGTAAGTGTTGCAAATTCAATATGAAAAAATCAGATAACCTAAATGCTCATTTGAAAAGTCAACTCCCAGTTGTCTTTTTAAATTCAGATTGAATCACAATGTTTGAGGATTAGATAGAAAAATCAAAATACAACATCAACTCTTTATAATCAGGTGGCCAAATTAGCAGATAATTACCATTCATTATCATGATTTACATACTTTTATAATACCTGAGGTGGTTAATATTACAAACATTTTGATAATTTCTTTATAGATAAAAATGTAAGTATCTGTAGGTGTGTTAAAGGTAAACTATTAACAGCTTCATTCCTTTCCTTTAGAATTTCACACATACCTTCTCCGTAGCCTTCATGCTGTTGGACCACATTTTAGAGAAGTTCTTATTATAATCATAGCTACTTGGTATTTTGAGAACTAATTACTTTGGCTAGAACCAAGAGCATATCTAAGTACTAAATTATCCTTCAAGTGAAGAGAGTCTGAGCCAGATCTAATTACCAGAGAAAACAATAGCATCTTCATATCTTCCCTTAGAAATTGACTAGTTAACTGCCTTACTGGGGAGCTAGCAGAACAAAAAGTATAATTGAAGCTAATGTGGCTCACAATTTGAGAAACAGAAAGTCAAATGATTCATTCCTTTCCTTTTGTGTCCAATTTTCAGGCATCTTTAAACTTGATTCACTTTGTAGGATTTATACTCATTCATTTTTTTACAACAAACAATTGAGGTATGCTCAATTACTGTCACCATTTTACATAAGAAAACCAAATCATAGAGAGTGTTAACAATTTGGCCCAAAGACAGCTAGGAAACTAGTGGCACTGAAATTCAAATTCAGGTAGTATCACACACTTTACCCACTGCTGCTCTTTCCTGGACCACAACTACCACCAGCCCTGTTTCTTCCAGGACCACTATTAATATCACAGTTGACTGTACTAGTTACCCTTTTATCAAGCATTTCTTCCACATGAAGCATAGTGATAAGGACTTTACTGATATTAACTTACAAAGCCTCTGAGAAAGCATTATTATCCCCATTTTGCAGGCTCAGAGAAGTTAAAACTCAGCCTGCTAAACTAAACCTCTCTGAGCCTAGAACTGAGGCTCAGAGAGATTAAGTAATTAAGATTATGGAGCTAATAAATTCACATGGCCAACAGTCAAATCCAAATCCCTCTGATTCCAAAAACTGGCTCTCAATGTCCAGCCTTTCCTTGTTTTATCTCAGTGGTTCTCAAACAGGGGCGGTAACACTCCCTAGAGGACATTTGGAATTGAGAGGTATGTTTTATGATTGCCTAAGGCATTGAAAACAGTATTAGAATTTAGTGATGGTGACCGTGAATGCTAAACATCCTTCATTGTGCTGGTATGTCCTCCAAATGAAGGACTGTCCCACCCCCCTCAAAAACCTCCCACCCAAATGTCAGTAGTGGCCCCTTTGAGCAGCACTAAACAATCACTCTTCTCCCGTCACAGAAGTGTTTCTCATTTTGTGCATTAGCTAAAGTATTTCCACAAACTGCAGCCATATTTCCTATCTAGAGGGGCTGGGAAATGGTGAAGTTACTTTAATGTAGGGTTACATGTAGTAGTGACTTTTCTGAGGCTCTAAGCCAGTTATCACTTAGGTTCCTCCAGGGACGGGGATCATTTTTAATTTTAAAAAGCAAATGAGGGCAGCTGACATGTAAATAATGCAACTCAGCTTCTTTGATCGTCTCTGGAGTAATGTAAACTAATTCTGATGATGCCTAAGTCAAATATTCAGTGAGGGAAATATGAGGTCGCTGTGTTGCATGATGCAGGAATTGTTTGCTGCTGCTGTTTTTCTTGGTGGTGGTGGTTTATCTGTTTGTTCACTTATATTCCACTTGACAGTCTATTTATCTACCTGTACCTATCGCAGCTACCTAAGATGTTCACACAAAACAACAGTTTGAATCTGTGATTACATTCCTTTTAATTTTACAACCCCCGCTTCCAACCATGACAAGTGTTATATTGTTCTCTCATATGTTGTTAATATATGCTAACGAGCTATGGTTTGAGAAAGAGAGAAATGTCAAGATGACAACTAAGAGGACAAAGGATAATTTATCTACCTCACAGGTGAGAAATATACTAAAATCTCTTTAGGTTGGTTATTGTAAATCAAAGGTAGAATTTACCTTGCTTTTGTGTGGAAAAAATAGAAAAAGCAACAACAGTGTCATGTGCCATAGGGCCGTGGATTAAATTACAAAGGGTCTCTTTTGGTTGCCACATTAATCACCCTTAGGGGATTGAAGTATATTTCTCACAGACATTATTCTCCCAAGGGTCCTGTGAGGTCAAAGCGGCTATTTCACAGATGAAGAAAGTAAGGCTTAGAAAGTTAAGTGACTTACCTAAGTCATGAACCTAGCAAATGTCAATGCCAGAGTCTAAATCATGATAACTTATATCTAACATCCACGTTCATCTGACCAGGCCACTTTGAGTTAACCAGGCTCATTATTAATTAAAGGAGTGGTAAGGACACCTTACGTTTTGTATGTTATCTAAGAATTTTCAACAAACATTTGCATACCATGTGCATTTGCTCTTCATAACACTATCAAGAAGTAGTTAGGGAATGAAGACTTGTTTTTTTATTTTTTTCAGAGGAGGACTGTGAGGACCAGAGACATGCAGGAAATTTTCCAAGATCAAACACAGCTAGTAATTGGTAACATCATGATTAGAGTATCAGGCACCAACATCAAATAATGCTTTCCAGTACAACAAATACCATCTCTTTGAGAAATAAAGTTCATACTTATAGCCTCAAAAATGCACTTGCCTTTATAAATCAGTTCATTTTCACTAGCCAAAGAATAAGAAGGTTATATTTTTAAAGCAAGTCTTGTGAATATCTACAAATTGGCACTTAGCCATATCAACTGATGATTAGTAATTAAATAATTTTTCCTACAGATGTGTTACATTAGCTGCAGTGACATTCATTGCTCAACCACTTTGTGTTCTTCCACGAAAAACACTTAAATTCTCAAGACTTTAGTTTTCTCATATGTAAAAGACAGAGATTTTAAAGCGTTATGTTCATTAAGATTTTAAAACAATTATAAAATATTTTACAAATTCAAAATTATTGTACCCAGACTTGTTTATACTTCTGTTTCCCTTGGTTTCTGCGAAAACTTTTAAAATAGTAGACTAGCACAAAAATTGCATAAACACAAACACAAGTTTATTAGTGACCTCATTTATAAAATATATGAATACCATGTTTTTCCACTTTGATATTAAAATTTATAATTCAGGGCCGGGCACAGTGGCTAATGCCTGTAATCCCAGCACTTTGGGAGGCTGAGGCGGGCGGATTACGATGTCAGGAGATCGAGACCATCCTGGCTAACAAGGTGAAAGACCGTCTCTACTAAAAAAAATGCAAAAAAATTAGCCGGGCGTGGTGGCGGGCGCCTACAGTCCCAGCTACTCAGGAGGCTGAGGCAGGAGAATGGCGTGAACCCGGGAGGCGGAGCTTGCAGTGAGCAGAGATGCAGAAATGCGTCACTGCACTCCAGCCTGGGCGACAGAGCGAGACTCCATCTCAAACAAACAAACAAACAAACACAAACAAACAAAAAATTTATAATTCAGGCTATGATTAACATTTTAGTAAATATTTCTTTTTTTTTTTTTTTGGACGTGATCTTTTATTTAAAAAGGACTCAGAAGGTACATGTTGTATGTTTCCATTTATTTTATTTTATTTATTTATTTATTTATTTATTTATTTATTTATTATTATTATACTTTAAGTTCTAGGGCATGTAAATATTTCTTAAACTTTAGTTTCTTATTGACTAACTTTTGAGAGGAGCAGACAGTCAATGTGGGCGATAATCTTGCTCTGGCTTTGGTCTTCCCTTTGGAAAATCCAAGCTAGAATGCAAATATTGCTTTGTTGTTGCTCAAAAGCTGCAACAAATAAAATGGTAAATTATATCCGTCAATACTACCCATTGAGAATAATTTTCTGATTTCCTTAGCATGGCTTTTAAAGAAAGAAAAACTTTTGAAGCAATTCTACTCAAAATTTTCCATCCCATCTCTGACTGGGTTTTAAATAGGAAATACACTCTTTCAGGATAAACACCCTGATTCTAAGGTAACAGCTTTGAGGAGAGAAGTGGTAGGAAGCTGGCCCTTCCCAGATAGCTAGTATAGAGAGTCACTGTGAGTCCCAGGCTTTAACCACAGAGATGCTACCGCAGTAGGCATTGTATATACCCCATTAGGAAGAAACCCAAGAACCACCCACAGTCCTCCAGCATTTCTAGAATTAAAGCAAGTAGGCTCAAGCATTTATCCTGGTACTAAGAAAAACTATGTGGTACTTGTAAAAATCTCTTTCCCCAGGGAAGAAGACAATAGAGGGTGGAAGGGCTGTAGTTTCCTTGCCTTTTTTTTTTTTTTTTTTTTTTAAGAGCTCAATGCTACAGAGTGCAAATTCATCTGTAAGTAGACTATTGGGATTTTTTAAAGGTTATACATTATTCTAATTAACCTGCAGGTTTATTCTTCAGGAACTCCAATGTTTTTGCAAACATAATAAATGCATCAACATGTGTGAGACCCGTAACAATTTTTATCAAATCAGGGAGAGTGAGTGACTGAATAACTCAGTTTCACTGTGATTGGTATAGCACTGAGGTGTGAGAAAGCATGATACATTTATGGAAATGGATCCATTGTAGCCAAAGAGCATAGGAGGTCAGCAGAACAGAAAGTGTTAGAGGCAGGATGATGTCATATCCTGAAGGGCCTGTGGATGATAACAAAGATCTATCGGAAGGTGTGGGGCCATTGTATGGAATAGTAAACTAAGGGTTCTGTGTCAAGAATAGTACACTCAATCTCTATTAAAGTCCACACACAAGAAAATGAGATTTAGGTTTAATTTGAAGAACTTCTACTTATGGAGCAAGTGCCACATGCCAGGGGATTCATACAGAACTCATCACCATGAGTGATGAGCATCATTCTCCCCATTTTACAAATGAGAAAACTGAGGCTCAGACATGTTAAGTAATTTGTTCAATGACTCACACAATAAGTGGTGGAGCAGAGTTTTATGGAAACCTGAGTCTTCAAACCTAGGGTATTGATCTCCATGCAGCACTGAGTCAGAGAAAAGGTCAGCTGTATGGAATAAATGACAGTGTTGATGTTTATAATGAGAAAGCCTCATGTTTTCCTGCCTGAGATGGTTTATTAGTAGTTCTACCTAGAACTCTTCACACCTGTGCTGTCCATAAAGGTAGCTACTAGTGTCCCTGTGGCTACCGAGATATGAAACGTGGCTGGTCTGGATGTGCTACAAGTATAAAATAAACATCAGAGTTTGAAAATTTAGAATGAAATAGAATGTACTTTAATATTGTTATATAGTTTATATGTTGAAATGATCATGTTGGGGATATATTTGGGGGTTAAAGAAACTGTTTTTAAAATTAATTTTACCTATTCCTTTCTAGTTTTTTAAACATAGCTAATTTTAAAATGTAATTTACATGTGTGGGTCACTTTATTGGTCAGTACTGGTTCAGATCCTAAGAGAATAGAGATGATAAGATACTCTTTGCCTTTGAAGGCCTTGCCTTTTTTCATAGGATGAAAAAGATTCCAGGGTATGTGGCTGTTGCTGAACTTCTCTTTTAAAAATGAGAGTTTCTTTTGGTTGCCTGAGGCATGATGAGGCCATCACCTTGGGCCCTGGGCTAGGAAAATGTTAGTTATAATTCCAATTTCTCTTGTATTAACTAGGAGGAGTCCTACAAAAAATTAATTGCCTTCCAGTATTACAGTATTTTCATTCGAAAAATGGGAATAGGAATATTAACCCCAAGTTATTGTATGGAAATTAAATGAATTAATGCATTCAAAGTGCCCATCTCAGGGACTGGCTTGTGATAAACGCTCAATAAATGTAAATTTGCTTCCTCTGGTTCCCCTTCATCTTTCTGTGTCCTGTCACTAAAGGCTACCAAGTCAGTCTTCCTAAAAACGTCATCTTTTTTATTGTGCCATGGATGATATTTGTTTCTAATCTCAAATTTTCTCCTGCATCTCATCACCCAGTAAATGATAAGAGTGTTGCTATTTGTAAAGGTCAGCAACTTGGGACTGAATTTATATCAAAGATGAAAAATATCCCAAAGTAAATTCAATTTACAAATATTTACTTGTTTGTATAATTTTTTCAATTTGGTGAACGAAATGCTAAAATTTTATGAGCAAACTAAGTTGTGCATGGTATTATTTTTGTTTTTAAGGTAGCACAATTTTTAGAAAAGTCAATATTGTTTTTTCTATCCTTTTCTCACTTAATTTCTTTTATTGAAGTTTCTTCCAAAGTTTCCTCTTTCTTCAGCTTAAAAACTTGAAGAGCTTCCTGTTTCCGAATGGATCCTAAAAGGCTGATGACAAGTTTTTCTGGTTGTGGTCTTTGATTTCTAACTAAATACAATACTCATTGAGTCACTTGATAAATATTCATTGAACACCTGTTACGTGCCATGAACTGCCAGAAGTGAAGGGAATATAGTGTTTAACAAATCAGATTTAGTACCTGTACTCTCAAAGCTTATACATTAGAGAAACAGAGCCATGTTCTATAGGTAACAAAGCATAACAACAGACAATGCGGGAGAAGACACAAGAACTAAGGGAATATAAAAAGGGAGTTGACCCTGGCTGTGGGTGGTGATACACACCTATATTGCCAGGACTTTGGGAGGCAGAGGCAGGAGGATCTCTTGAGGCCATAAATTTCAGACCAGCCTGGGGAAACATAATGAGATCATGTCCTTAAAGTAATTAAAATAAATAAATAAATAACCAGGCATGGTAGCACACTCTGGTAGTCCCTGCTATGCTGAAGGCTGAAGTGGGAAGATCAGTCAAGCCCAGGAGTTTGAGGTTACAGTGAGCTATGATTGTACCACAGCACACTAGTCTGAGCAACAGAGCATGACCTCGTCCCAAAAACAAACAAAAAAAAGAGAGATTGTAAGGTAAGGGAAGTCGTTCCTGAAGTAGTAATGTTTATAGCAAGACTATTAGAAGAAACAGGAGTAGGCTAGACAGATATTGTCGCAAACCACATCCATAGCTCCACACTCCAAGAACATTACCCACTGTTGTATCATGAAAAATAAATTAAAATTGAGCATTCTGGAAAGTCACTTTTGTCCAAGAGATGTCAATATGAAGACCAGAGTGATACGTATATTCATATGTAATTAATTTCTCAAAACTTCATCCAGGATCGTGCTACACCTGAATAGTATCTTGTGGAAGTTATGGGCCTGATATCTGTTAAAAGGAGTAGTTCATCTCTGAATATTAAGTAAATATTGGAGTATCTCAGAAGGGATATAAAATAAGCTTTCAATGACCTGTAAAATTACTCTTTTAATGGAATTCCAGATATTATTTAGTTTTTTATTAAGTGAATTAATTCAGAAACATTCTACATTTAGAAGGAAAAATCCTCTGAGAGTCATTCTCCAAAGACTACATCATCAAGAATACCTGAGAGCAGATACAGACAGTCTCTCATTAAAAATGGTAGAAGTTTTTTTTTTTTTAATTTATTTATTATTATTATACTTTAAGTTGTAGGGTACATGTGCATAACGTGCAGGTTTGTTACATATGTATACTTGTGCCATGTTGCTGTGCTGCACCCATCAACTCGTCATTTACATCAGGTATAACTCCCTTTGAGTGCATAATCATTTCCAACTTATTAAACACTTTTCTTGCTTGTTTGCTTTTTTTTTTTTAATTTTTATTTTTTGGAGGCTGAGTCTTGCTGTGATGCTCAGGCTGGAGGTGCAGTGGCTACTCACAGGCACAATCATAGTCTACTACAGCCTTGAACTCCTGGTCTCAAGCAATCCTCTCACTTCGGCCTCCAGAGTAGCTGGGACTACAGATGCTTGCCACTATGCCAGATTTGAATACCTACTCGATACTGGGTGCTTCATTGTACCAAATCTTTTTATTAGATGCTTTTATTCTCAAACTACCCTCCAAAGGAGAACTTCTTACCTAGATTTTAAATTGAAGAAAACTTAGAAGATAAATTTGATTTTTCCAGCCCAAAGAGAAAATAAAATAGTAGTAAATGTGTACATCAGTCTGGATTTCTGACTCTTGATTAAGCCTAGATTGATTAAACAAACATTGATTAAGTTATTAATGGCTGGATGGAGAAAGAACTACATGTGGTCTAAGTTGTGTTGGTATTTAGAATGGAACCCCAGATACCATACATTATAGTAAGGAACCTTCACTAAGTACCCTTATATTCTGAAACTGCTCCTTGAAAACAACCTTTAGAGAATTAAGGACCTCTGCATTAGAGGGAAAGAAACAGCTATAGAAGACACGTAACAGAATATGGTTTCTATGACTGAAGTCTTGGCATTCCTCAATAATGCTTCTCAGGAATCACTTTGTAAAATGTATGCAAATCTGACCATATGTCACCCCACCCCATCCATTACTTTGTTTGTTTGTTTGTTTTTTGAGAAGGAGTTGTGCTCTGTCGCCCAGCCTGGGGTGCAATGGTGTGATCTCAGCTCACTACAACCTCCACCTCCTGGGTTCAAGCAATTCTAATACTTTGGCCTCCTGGTAGCTGACATTACAGGCACCCACCACCATGCCCGGCTAATTTTTGTAATTTTAGTAGAGATGGGGTTTCGCCATGTTGGCCAGTCTGGTCTTGAACTCCTGACCTCAAGTGATCCACCTGCCTCAGACTCCCATAGTGTTGGGATTACAGGCGTGAGCCACCGCGCCCGGTCCCACATACTTTTAAAACCTTTATGTCTAAGGGTAAAGGAAAATATCCTTAATTACCCGCCTGCAAATATATTCCCCTCTCCCCTAATCCCAATACAGAATCTATAGACACACAGAGACCTATACAGTTTAGCCTGGCCAACTCGTGCTCACCACAACATCTCAGCTTTGACACCACTCCCTCCAAGAAACCTGTTCTCCTCTCCCAAGAAAGAATTATATTCCTGGCCTGTGTTATCCTCTAGTAGTTGAGGTTCTTGTCTTTTAGCCTTAATAACTTTGTATCTTAATTGTATGTTTACTAGCCTGTCTCCTCCACTGAACTATTAATGTGTAAACAGAGGTAGACCCTAGTTTTGTGGAGCCTCAAGTATACAGACATTGTGGGTAGAGATCTCTTTAATGAAAATAATTCAAAATTACAAATATAAATTTAGGTTAACATGTGAGTATTTATTTATCAGGAGAAAATAAATCCCATCAAATTAGAAATTTAAAAATTTGACAAATATAAACATCCCCATGTACAGACTATTTAAATGCCTTTATACACTCTTACACAGACAAACTTCTGGGCTTGAACATTTCGAACCTAGTGTTTTTTTCCATTATCTATATCCTCCCAGTGTCCAGCACCAACAGACATATTTATATTTTATATTGTTGAAATGTTTATATATTTATATTGTACAATGTTTGTATTATATAACAGTTTATAAACTTGCATCTTTTGATCAGGGAGCCTGGCAAGTTTGCACACTGGACAGTAGGATTTCTAGATAGTATTTATATCCTGAGGTAGCTAGTTGATATGGTTTGGATGTCTCCCCTCCAAATCTCATGTTGAAATGTGAACCTTCAGTGTTGGAGGTGGGCCTAGTGAGAGGTATTTGTGCCACTGGGCTGGATCCCTCACAAGTGACTTGTGCTGTCCTTGCAGTAAGAGTGAGTTCTTGGTCTATTAGTGCACATGAGAGTGGGTTGTTTAAAGCAAGCTGGCACCTTCTTTCTCTCGTCCCCTCTGTCTGCTCCCTTTTTGCCTTCCACCATGATTACAAGCTTCCTGAGGCCCCTTACCAGAAGCAGATGCTGGCGCTGTGGCTCTTGTATAGTCTACAAGCCTGAGAGCCAAATAAACCTCTTTTCTTTACATATTACCCAGCCTCATTTATTTCTTTATAGCAATGCCAAACAAACTAACACACTGGTCTTCGGTTAACATACAGAGAAGTCACTGTGAACCAACCACATGCATTTATCCTACTAATTCCAAACCATATCTTTGTATGTAAGAATTAAATTTCTGTATATGCATGTATGTATGTATGTATTTATCTCTTGAACTCCAGTTTCCCTTTGGATCTCTAAAATTCTCCCGGGAACTCCAATGCCACTTTTTTTTTTTGAAAAACGTGTAAGGTAGGAGAAAAGCTGGAGTACCCAGGGACACAGGTTCAGATCAATTACATTTAAAATACATTAATCTTTCAAATCCTACAAAATGTATGACCGTATGAATGCATTGTTAAGTCTAGCACTTTGAGCGGGCCTCTACATATAAAGAACCACAAAGCTTAAGCTAGACACTAGCTTTATAATAAATCTACTTTTGGATACAAAAGAACAAATATATATATATTTTAAAATCCTTTATTCCTAGTTCTGTGCCTGACATATAGTAGGCCTACAAAACATAGTTATTAAGTGAATCATTCAAATTCAGTCATGTTTGAGTTTTGGTCACATCTTTATAACCCATGACTCACTTAGTAATAATAATAAAAGAGAGAAAAAAAAGAAATAGTTGCCCACATTATGAGTGATATGTCCAGATTAAAACAAAAGGATACAACTTCAATTGGTGCTATGCATATCATCAGACTATTACTATGGTTATAAATATCCTAATTGTATCCCTGAGTATTCTTGAGAGGTCATTTTCTTCTCTATGATCTGGAGAGAATAGAGAATTTAGCTTTTGAAATACCTTTTTCAGAAAGGAGTTTTTAGTATCGGGATTATGAGACCAAAGGTCATGAAAGATAATGAAAATTAAGGGATCTATGCCTACCAACAGGTAGACGGATAAACAAACTCTGGTATCCACACAATGGAATACTACTCCAGAAATAAAAAGGAATATACCGCTGATTCACGCTGCAATACAGATGAGCCTTCAAATAATTACGCTGAGTTAAATAAGACAGACAACATAATACATTATTCCATTTTCATAAAATCATAAAAATTGCAAACAAATTTATGACAGAACGCAAATTAGGAGTTTCAAGAAGGGGGCACCATTGGATAGGAGCTAGATTACAACAGGACAACAGGGAATTTTGGGATGATGAGTGTGTTTATTATGGTGATGCGTTCATGAGTATAAATCTATGTCACAACTGTTAAATCACATATTTTAAATATGTCCAGTTTATTGTCTATCAATTATACCTTAGTAAATTTGTTTAAAATATCAAAGAGGCATGTATTTATTGTTGTGTTACCAAAATAAAAGTAATTAATCAGCATTTTATACCACAGGCCCCTGAAATCGTAGATCCGGATATGTCCTGGATGTGTCTTCACTTGCCCAGATTTGTTAGTCTGCTTATGTAAGATCTTACAGTGCTACACTAACTCCTGAGTATCCTCTTAGATTTTTAAAGGGCACTATTAGCAGAACATCCTCCTCAGCATCTCTAAAGAATCCCTATTTCTAAAGTGTGCTCACAGCCAAGAGGGATTTGACAAAACAAATAATAGCCTATGTAATGAAAGAACAATCCTTATTCTACAACCAACTCATGGAATTCTAAGACAAATTGATGGGATAAAACCCCATTGCATTAGATCAACCTTTGAACACATAGGACGCAAATTCATTTCAAGTGAAAGAACACACGCTTTTTCAAAAGAAAACCAAACTGATTATTAGATTCGTCTTAAGGAAATTCCAACTCTTTATCAAATACCATGATATTTGCATTGGTGAGACCTCTGCAAAATTGACTTCAGCACTTAAGATCTAGGGAGGGCTTTTCTATGAATGATCTGCACCAGATACTGGGGTCGCTTTGCCTCAGTTTTATGCCATGTGGGATATTTGTTGAATGATTGCATGAAGAAATATTACGAAGAAATAGTATTAAAATAAATATAGCTTGACTTCTTTTAATTCATATTCTTTTGGGAAAAATATTTACATATAATTTCAAAACAACAGGAGATGGTCACGACCAGGGCAGTTCAGTTGCATATCCTAACGATAACTCTCATCTGTGTAATGCTCGTCTCAGTCAAGCATTATTCATTATAAAATCAAGCATATTTATTGTAAAATAATGCCAGGTGATAAGTAAGGCAGGTATTAATCTTCCCATTTTATTTTAAAAATAAATGACCCTCATATATTCACTACAGTTTCATATTCGTGAAATTTTGTTACAAATTGAGAAGTGAAATTTGTCCTTTATAGTCTTCCTTGGTACATCATCCTCTGATAGCAACAACCTGGTACTTCTACACTTTTGTCTTTATCCTGTTCTTACATAAACAGGTTTAGACATTGGAGTGTTCTTTTTTCTTATGCTGCCCTTGACTTTTTGGATTCCCCCAGCATTCTGTGTTCTTGCAAGGCTCAGTCTGAGCCTTTGTTTCAAGGACTGTATGGCATGTAATATGTTTTCACTGATGCATTACCTCCTTATTGATTTTATGACCCCTCCTTTTGTAAGTTTAATTACTTCCCCTAAAGAAAATATAAGCAGTACTTAGTACATATCACTTCTCTTGCCCTTTAAACATACAAATATTCTAATGAAAACATTATTATATAATACATATATTTTCCCCCAACTAGACTCTGAGTTTCTCTACATTGGACTAAAATAATTTGCAATTGTTAGGAATTTCCTGGAGTTAGGCTGACCTCAGTTTGAATGTTATGTTATCTCTAACACTTATTAGGAATCTGGTTTTTAAAAAGTTGCTTAATCCTTTACTGTCTCCTTGTTTTTTCACGGATAAAACAGAAATTATGATACCTGGTTTTCTGGGATATGGTAAAGACTATATCCTAAAATAATGTCTGTAAGGCATACCTGGCACATAATATATGCTCAATAAATGATAACTAATTTTAATGTTGTTTTGCTATTATTGCTTTCACAGTGACAGCTGATACCCAGGAAATCAAAATGTATTTTTTAAAAGCTTCTGGTTACTCCACAAGTGGCAACTCCTTGCAGATTTTCAGGCAGAAGAATATATCAGAGATCATGGAACAATATTTCTGAAAGCAAACTGACCCTCACAAACATATTGGCTTGATCTGACAGACCTAGCCATAGTGCAAATGAAGAGAACTGAAGCCGGAATTAGCTATCTGGAGTCCTCTGAGGCATCAAGTCCATAGGAGATAATGAAAACATACATCACTCGTAACCTTTTAGGCCAACTGGGCTATTGAACATAACAGGAGCATAATGGCTTTCCTGGTGTCAGAAATTCTCCACCCCTGCCTACAGGTAGTTCATCAAATTGCTCCGTGCTTATTGCTTCAATCTGCATTGAGCTTTAATATGCCCTAAAAGCCTGAATCCCTTCCCTCAGAACTTTCAAGCCTCAGAAAATTGTTGTGCCTGACTATCGTACTCACTAAGTGACAAAGACCCTGAAAGTTGAAAATAAAGCCGCCATACTATAGAAGCAAAAAAAAAAAAAAAAAAAAAAGGACAGAAGGGAAAGCATGTTAAAAATAAACAGTTTCAAAGATTTCATGAAAAAAAGAAAAGTCAATGCAATTTGCAACTTCATTTGTTCCAGTGACAAGCTGATAAAATGTTGGTGGTACAAATGCATCAGACAATTTGACACAAATTGAAAGTGACTACACATTCCATTATCCCAAATTCCCTTGATAATGGAAAATGATTGTTAAAGACAGTTTCTAATATGTCTTAGAAGCATGAGGCTGTCTATGGAAAATAATACCCTCGATTATCAGGAAAGATAAGCATTCTAAAGGAAGCAAGGCCTACAGTAATTCTATGATCCAAACCTCACTATTCTGACTACTGGCTGTGCAAACACTTTCATTAAGCAATATTAAAATAAGCAAAGAAAACTGCTACCAGTGGAACATATTTAAAAATTGGGTATAGAAGTGACTCATGGGGCAGTGAGTCATTAACAAAAAAGGCAATGTGGTCAGTCAATAATTAAAGCTTGCCAAGATATTTATTGCGGTTTTCCTAAAGAGTCTTTCCATATATTTATATGGTATTCTATTCATGGAAAGCAATTATTTAAAATAAAATTTAAAATATGACATATCAAATCATTTTTTTTCTAGAAAGTTTTGAAAGAAACGGGAATATAATTAGAATCCATTATGTGGTCTTTTGAATTAATTTCATTATTTTATAATGCAGCTTTGTGACATTAATATTGTATGTCTCATGCAAAGAATAGTTATACAATGTAACAATCAAAGCACCTAGAAGCTTAATAATTGGAAAAGGTAAAAGGATACAAAATGCTTATGATAATACTTAAAACAAAAATCATGTGAGAGTGCTTCTTTTCTTTATTTTACAGTTGGAAAAAGTGATCTCAGAGAAATTAAAGCTACTTCCCAAGGCCATCCAACCGATAGGTGTTAAAGGTGGAATGTGAATTTAAGTCAACCTCACTTGAAAGACTTAATTGTTTCTTCTGTGCCATCTCTTTCTATAGATTTCCGGTCCTGTGTTTTATTCAATTCTGAGTATATCTGCTTTATAGCATTCTTCATAATCATATAGTAATTCAAAGAATATCTTCAGATTCATTGATTTGAAAAGTTCACTCACTCAAGTCATTCAAAAACATTTACTGAGAACTTACTAGTGCTTAAGTGTCATTCTTGGACATTCACCAATCATCATAATAACAATAATAACAGGATTAGAACTCTTTCAATTGCAAGTAGGAGAAACCCAATCTGGACTAACTTCAGCAACACAAAGAGATGTATTGATAAGATACTGGAGATGTTCCCATGAGGAAAGAAAGTGCCACAGGAGTCAGGGCAGCTTTGGGGCTCTAAGAGATTTGTTTTTGTGCTTTTTCTAACCATGACTCTTAGTCTTTATCTCTCCTTTTCACTTCTGTTTGGGAGTACTGCTATAACAGAATATCACAGACTGAGTAATTTATAATGAAAATAAGTTTATTAGCTCATGGTTCTGGAGGCTGGGAAGTTTCAGATTAAGGGGCTGGCATCTTGCAAGGACCTTCTTGCTGCATCCTTCCATGGCTGAAGGGCAAAAATAGGACAAGAGGAAGACAGAAAAGGAGACCAGGCTTGCCCTTTTATAATGAGCCTACACCTGTGGTAACAGCATTAATCTATTCACTCCACCCTCCTACCCTAATCACCTGTAATTAGGCCCCACCTCCCAACACTGTCTCATTGAAGATTAAGTTTCCAATGCATGCCTTTATTGGGTACATATTCAAATCATAGAACTTTATAACAGGCATTATTCTGGACATTTTATGTATGTTATATTACTAAATCTTCACAATAATTATATGAAATAGGTTACATTTTTGTCCCCAATAAACATTAGCTAATCAAGGTTTAGAGATGGTAAATTGCTCAAGGAAATATAGTCAGCAACTAGGTAAGGCTGGATTGACATAATGTATGTCTGATCTAGGTCTTACAACCATTCTATGCTGCCTCCAGGTTGGGAAACTTAGTACTTTTGGGCTACTATAAGAAAATATCACAAATTGAGTAGTTTAAAAAAAACACTTACTTCTCATAGCTCTGGAGGTGAGAAAGTTCAAGATCAAGCCAGCAGATTCAGTGTCTAGTCAGGCCTACTTTGTTCATAGATGGCTGACTTCATGTCAGAAGGGCTGTGTCCTCATGTGACAGAAGGGTTGTGGGAGTTCTCTGGGCTCTTTTTTATTTAACTTAATTTAATTAACTTTTTTCTTTTTTTTTTTTTTTTGGAGACTGAGACTTGCTGTATTGTTCAGGCTGGATTGCAGCGGCTATTCATAGGGGCAATTATAGCACACTGTGGTCTGGAACTCCTGGGCTCCAGTGATCCTCCCACCTTACCCTCTTAAGTAGCTCAGACTACTACAGGCACAAGCCACTGTTTTCAAACTCTAGGGTCTTTTCTATAGGGTCACTAATTTCATTTATGAGGCAACACCATTAACCTCCTAAAGGCCCCATTGGGAATTAGAATATCAGTATGTGATTTTGGGCATATTCAATCTGCAACAGAGTCATTTTTATTTTGTTAACCATTACTATACATGATGTGGTTTGTAGGTCCAGGGTGCCCTATTTTGTGAATATTTTACTTTTTAATGTCCTTAAAATACAGGATTTTAAAGCAAATGTCCATATCAGATGTATCTGGGTAAAACAGGGAGTAGTAGTATCATGCCTATAATTTAGGCCCTTAATCATTTAATGAAGCCACTGAGATAATTTAAAACAAATACTAGCATCAACATAGTAAATCCTGTTATGCTTTGGGTCAAATATAATACTCAAACCTTTTCTTATAGCCTGATGCCAAAGCAGGGGTTTATCTCTTTTTGAATTAAACACCTGATACTTTCTACCTTTATCCCCTATGCTGAGTTTTATATCTATTTATTCCTAGCTTAGTTTTATTCTTGATTTTGATAATCAGTCTCTTTGGCAAATATGTTGAAACATGATCCCTTCATTTATTGTATTTAATATCATCAAATTGCTTACCACATTAGAGACCATGTATTACTTATTTAATTTTTTTTGTTTTTTAATGTTTGTTTCACCATTAAATAATAAATTTTCCAAACATAGGGACCATGTCCACTTCGTTCCCCAATGAATCCTCAGTGACTAGCTAAGTGTTTGGTAGAATAGTCAACCAATAAGTAATTTGATTAAATAGATGAATTGACTGATATTTTAATATATAAAGCATACTTTTATATAATTTGAAATCAAATTTTGTTGTTATTACAACAAAACAAAATACTTTTGTTCTGTATTTAAGATACAACTCCACAGCAGGCGATATTTGATGTTTCCCCACCTTGAGCTCATATGTCAAGTGGAAACATGTTCAGATTTGCTCCTATCACCCTGCATTTGTTCAGTGTGGGTTTATATTGTCCAAACTTCTCCTTTTATACTGGGCAAACTCCTAGTCTCTCATTTCAAATTTTTTCTATTATCAACCATATGTAAATCTATTTTGCCCTCTTCAAGGTGGATTCTTCTCCACTTGTATTTCTACGGTGCAATTCAATTATTGTTCTTATCATTTTTCAGTTATTCTTTGTTTAAATGCTTGTAACTTGGAAGATGAAATCTATCTCTAAATATCTCTTTGTATTCCTTGAAACTAATTTATTTATTTATTTATTTATTTATTATTTATTTATTTATTTATTTATTTATTTTTGAGACAGAGTTTCGCTCTTGTGGCCCAGACTGCAGCACAATGGCACGATCTCGGCTCACTGCAACCTCTGCTTCCTGGGTTCAAGTTATTCTCCTGCCTCAGCCTCCCAAGTAGCTGAGATTGAAATTAACATCATTAGAGAACCTGGAACACAGTAGCTATTATCATGTCCATCATTATTATAATCATGAGAAACCTATGTTCTATTGAAATTTATCTGTAAACTCTGTACCCAAGGTCCTACCACGGAACCACATTCTGAGGATGGCAATGATTCTGATGCTGGTGGTGTTTAAGTTGGTTGGGAGCTGACAAAACACAATTCCTAAGAAAAAGTCAGTATACTAAAGCAAAGACAGAATTGTACAAAAATTAAGAAATTTGGAGTGGGGGGAGCAGAGAGGAGGACTATTGAGGAAATAAAGAAATAACAGGATAATATATTTTTCAACATGTACAAGTGTTTCCATTCAAAACTTACATTTTAGTGTGAGTTTCCCTGGCAGATCAAGTGCTCATCTTATATATATATATATGTATATATTTTTTTCATTTTCTCTTTCAGATTACTTCCCAGATTTTCAACATCATCTATCCTCCTCTCTGTCTGCCCAGCCTTTTATTTGATATTTAGCATATGACATTAACTCTATGACTAATTGACTTCATAAGACATAACCACAATGAGGTGTAGTTTTCTAATGAAAGACCACATTTGAAAATGCAAAATAAGATAACCTATAATAACAATGACTCATATCTGGGGAAGCAGCTAGGGCTCTGAAATTATAATAAATTTGGCTCAAATTCTGCCTATTACTCACTTTTGAGCTTCAGTTTCTCATCTATATGACTGAATAATACCCACTTCACATGGTGATTGAGAAAAAGATATAAAATAACATATACAGAGTGTCTGGCCAATACGTGCTCAATAAATAGGTATTAAATTCAGTTGAATTAAAAGAAAATTGTATGTTCTTTAGTTATTTAATTCACTCTATTCAAGTATACCCCATTTTGTAATTTTAAGGAACTTAATCAATTTAAAGAAGTAGATTAATCTGTCCAAGGTTGTCAAGTTAGTAACTGGAACAATCAAAATTAGAATGCACAAAGAACAAAGGAAAAGATATTTAAAGGGAGATACTGTAACAACTACTAAGTCAGAAAGATTCTTGAGAATGTAGATAATATAATGTATTTCTGTCCCTGTAAATAGTGAATAACAACAAATTAATAAACATTTGACAAATAATGAATCATACTTGATTTCAAGCAGGGCATGACCAACTCTTATCTCCTTAATCACCTGTATTAAAACAAATGCATGGCTTTGCTTAGTTGACATGCTCACTGATATAAATGAAGATCTGAGAGCTCTTGCTTAATGCTGGAAGGCATTATTAATCTCTTTGGAACTTCGGGGGATTTTTGGAATAGAAATTTGATGGAGTTTTGTGAACTACTGTGAATAATCCTAGATTTCAGAGAAAAAATAATGAAAACCAAAATGATCTCAGACTAGTGAGACAGTGGCTTCATAATTCCATCCCACTCAATAACATTCTTTTTTCTAACATTTATTAAAAATCTGAAGATTTCAGAGGAGTTTACGCTTTATTCTGGACAATTAAGCCCACGTGCTACAGGTATTTATTGAAGAAGGATTAACAGAAGCCTAGGTATTTATAGAGCTGTGATCCTGGAAGCAAGTGCAGAGAGAGGGAAGTTATTTTTTTCCCTCCTTATTTTTACAGTAAGGAAAGCCTGAGGCACTTTTCAATGAAGCTGCTCTAGGCAGAGCCTAAGGGCCTGCCTTACTGCTGAGCATACTCAGCCAAGGAAGATGAGTAGGAGGCGATGAAACTGGAGAAGATTAAAAGCATCACAACTGCAGGTCTGCTTTAACCCTCATCCAAACAAGGAGCATCTAGTAAACAAGATTCGGAACACACAGGCCCTCACGTCAGACCCTTTGATCATCTGGCCAAGCACACAGGCCCGCAACTGTACTTAGCAGCCTGGAAAATCACACCTGAGGCAGGGTCAGCCACCTTTGTCAAAGGAGGAAAGGCTTTTTCTGCTCTGGAGCCTACAGAGCTGTTTCAGGAATTATGTCCTGAGACCTCGGGACACAGTGATAATCATCTCATGCATTTGGAGATTTGATCTGGAAAGGGCTTTGGGGATTATCTGTACGCTCTGCTTCTTGTGCAAATGGGAGGGACCTTTGTGAGGTGTCTAAGTTACAGTTTCGAGAGTCAGGACTATAAGCACATCTCCTAATCTTTGATATATATTGCTGCCTCTCAGAACAAAATTAAATAAATGCTCTTTGGGACAAGTTGTTGATTCCCAATCACCTATGATACTTTTCAGTATCTCTTATAGATAAAGTTAAACTCCAGTTTTCACAAATAGCCAACTGAGTACTTGCGTGGATAAGTGGGGTACCCATAAAAAACACAGGTTCTTCAGAGATTGTGCTGTTGGTGCCTATGTTAATCTGGGGATTATAATACTTTATTACTAAAAAGTAAAAGACAACATATCAGAAGTACTTAACTAAAAGGACAACATCTGACACATCTTGGTATTTAATAATAATAATAGTTAGGATGTTTATCATATTCCCTTTGCAACAGCATTAGTTCCTTTGCTCATTTTTGTGCCTTATCCTTTCACTGTCCACACAGAAGACCCCATTGCTCCTTTCAGATTTAACTATTACAAATTTGCTCTTGGTTCAGCCACTCTGCAGATATTTAGCTGTCCAGAAACCTAGCTTCCAGGGATGCCCCTTCATCTCTGGTACTGTTTATCTTCCATTCACCCTGACTCTTCTCCTTCTACATGGATGCATGTGTGTTTTTCTCTGCATCCTATTTTGAAACTGAGTAGCCTTTTCGTTTTAGGGATCTGAAGATGTTAGGACAGAAACCATTACTATTAATACGTAATGAGATGATTCCTGTTTGATCATGAAACATAATCATCTTAAATTTGAAGCCAAAAGTCTAATAAATTCTAAAAATATGTATTACAAGAAAAAGAAAAAAAATGTATTTTCAAGACTGGCAAACAAATAAACAAATCTCCTCAGCTTAAAAAAAGAGGTTACCAAAATTTATGTCAGAAGAAGGAATGCTCTTACTGAATCCCTGAATTAGAGTCCTGGCTCTCAGTTTCTTATGGAAACAGGAGGGCAGAACAGGACAATTCACTTCACCCAGCCAATGTTCCTTCACCTGTGAAATGAAACTAATCAATGTCCCCTGCCAGGCCTGAGGTAAGGAGTCATTAATAAAGCCACACAGCAACAAACATTCACATTCCTGAATCGTTAGTTTGTCCAGTATCTTAAAGTCTTTGGATGATATTTTGTTCAAGCTTCAATATCCCACATGAGAGAGAAATCTTTTTATCTCTTTTTTTTTTTTTTTTCCTGAGGTGGAGTCTTACTCTGTTGCTGAGGCTGGAGTGCAGTGGCACTGTGTCGGCTCACTGCAACCTCCGTCTGTCTCCTGGATTAAAGCAATTCTCCTGCCTCAGCCTCCTGAGTAGCTGGGATTACAGGTACCCACCACCACGCCTGACTAGTTTATATATATATATGTGTGTGTGTATGTGTGTGTGTGTGTGTGTGTGTGTGTGTGTGTGTATATATATATATTTTTTTTTAGTAGAGTTGGGGTTTCACCATGTTGACCAGGCTGGTCATGAACTCCTGACCTCAGATGATCCACCCACCTCGGCCTCCCAAAGTGTTGGGATTACAGGCGTGAGCCATCATGCCCAGCCTAGAGAGAAATCTTATACCCATTTTACATAGGCTAAGCCAAAGTTCGGATGCAATGCTATATGTGCTGATTACTTTTTGATCAAATAATGCCATGGAATGTCATTTATTTGTTATTATTATTACTATCCCTTTAAAAAGTAAGTGAATACAAGATTGGCAAAGAGCTATATTTGGCTTTCATCAAGGAAATGAAGCTGCCCTTCTGTGCCCATCTCTTTTCTTGGATTGCCAGGCTTTGCAAGTGTACTGTCTACACCTGCAGACTCCATTCGTGCGTGCCTCTTTCCCTACTTAGGCAATCTTCATCTTATCCCCAAAACTCTTCAAAAAAGAAGGATAAAATAAATAATGTTTCTGTTCAAACAACAAGGAGGCCAGAAATTGCATCGCTATCTAATTCATTGGAAAATATCTCTACCTCTCTCCCTACTCCCCTAATTTCATACCTCATTTTCATTTCCTATCCTGTGATGAGAACCTTCTTAGACAAAATCAATATAAAATTTGAGTGAATAGGTATCAACTTCACTCTGGGGGAAAACGGCATTAGTTCACTATACCAACTCAAAAAAGAACCTAAGGGTTTTGAGGATTGAGTTACCTTAACCTTGAATTTATCCCACACATCTTTATTGAGCCCTGCTAAAGTCCTGAGCATAAATTAGTCAATAAGAAAGATGCATTTTCTATTCTTATGGGGTCACACATTAGTAGACAAGACAGCTTGTCTGTCATTTAAGAGTGGGGATGGAAAGTATCACCTTGTGTCTTGCTTCATTTACTTGATAGTAGAAACAGCAGCCGTAGTCATGGTTGTTATACTAATAACTAATCTTTATTGATGTTTTCTATAGGTCAGGCATTGTTCTACCCACCCTGAAGGTATGAACTCATTTAATTACTATTCTAAATTCCAAAATTTGCCACATACTGTTTTAACTGTTCAGTATTTTTTGTGTATCCATATTAATGGGTAAGACAGCTGGGCATTCAAAGAATATTAGAATATCCAGAATCAAAAAGGAACTTAAACAAATTTGCAATAAATAAATAAACAACATCATTAAAAAGTGGGCAAAGGACATGAACAGATGCTTTTCAAAAGAAGACCTACATGCAGCCAACAAGCATATGAAAAAATTTTCAACACCACTAATCATTAGAGAAATGCAAATTAAAACCACAGTGAGATACCAGCTCATATCAGTCAGAATGGTTATTATTAAAAAGTCAAAAATAACAGATGCTGATGAGATTGTGGAGAAAAGGTAACATGTAAACACTGCTAGTGTGAATATGAATTAATTCAGTCATTGTGGAAAGCAGTTTGGTGATTCCTCAAAGTCCTGAAGACAGAAATACCATTCAACCCAGCAATTTCATTACTGGGTATATAGCCAAAGGAATATAAATCATTCTACCATAAAGAAACATGCACACATATGTTCATTGCAGCACTGTTCACAACAGCAAAGACATGAAATCAACCTAAATGCCCATCAATGGTAGAGTAGATAAAGAAAATGTGGTACATATATGCCATGGGATACTATGCAGCCATAAAAAAGAATGAAAACATGTCCTTCACAATTACATGGATGCAGCTGGAGGCCATTATCCTAAGCAAACTAACATGGGAAGAGAAAACCAAATGCCATATGTTCTCACTTATAAGTGGTAGCTAAATATTGAGTACATATGAATGCAAAGAAAGAAACAGAAAACACTGGGGCCTACTTCAGGGTGGAAGGTGGGAGGGGGGTGGGAGGAAGGTGAGAATCAAAAAGCTACCTATTGGGTACTATGCTTACTACGTGGGTGACTAAACAATCTGTACACCAAACCCCTACGATATGCAACTTAGTTATATAACAAACCTGCACATGTACCCCTGAACCTAAGATAAAGTTATAAAAAATAATATCATAGAGCACTAAAACATCACTGGAAATAAAACTTAATGGAGCAAAGCGTACTGGACAGAAATCTTGTCAGGGAGAAGAAAACAAGTAGTTGAAAAATATTTTCTAACTGCTGGGCATGAGGATGATAAACCTCAGGAGGATGGTTGAGTCACAAGAGTTTCTCTCTAGAGTGCCTTTAGGAGCAGATGGGTCCTGTTGCTTTCCATCTTTGTTTGTTTTCGTCAGATGGGGTGGGTATGATGGAACCAAAAGTGGATTGCTCTCCGTACCAGCCGAGAGATTGAGCATCGGCGTCCATGTCCCCTGCCAGTCCTTCATTCCATTCTCAGAGCATCCTCTAAACACGCATTGGAGAAAGCTCAAAAACTATGATTCAAACAAGCATCAAATTATTAACCTCCTAGGTTATCTTTGTTATTTAGGCATTTGAACTTCAGAATTACGTTAAGCAATTGCCTAGTTTACAAATCCTTCCTATTTGGGTACCTATCTTTCTTTTCTTAGCTGCCCCTCTTCTGTCTCTGCACATGCATGCATTTCACCACCACTACCTCCCTGATTCCTTTTCTAAATATTTGTTTATCTTATTTCTCTACCACGTTTGAGTTCCATTAACACAGTAATTTGTCTTATTTATCTCTGTACTCCATTGCTGGTGTCCTGCATAATGCATAATATGGGTGTAATAAATATTTGCTAGGTAATTTTCTACTGAAAGAAAAAATCATAGTGACTTGTTTAGTAATTCACACCTACTACATCTAAGAAAACCTAATGCACAGATCAGACATCAAATAAATATTTGTTGAATGTCTATATCATCATCTAATCCCTTGTTCCTTTGAATAATTTTCATTTCCTCTAACAAGAGCAAATCATTTTCTTCCCTTTTCTTTGAATAGTCTCTTTTGCTATTCTTGTCTTTCAGAACATCCAGAAGTGCCTTCGTTTTTTAAAGCTCTGAATTGTATTCAAAACTGTGTTATTTATAGACTAATTGGCAAAGCCATATAAGTGCAATGATGGCAGCTCAATTTCTGGGTACAGTCTTATTTGGTTCATCATAATTTGACAAGTTGGCATGTTTGAGGTTAATGAGAAAATTCATTTTAAGTGACATACTAGACATTTAGGGGAGCAACAGTCACACTAATGAGGAATTACATGTTATACACACTGCATAGTCTTTGCAACTTTTCTTTAAAAAATGTCATGAATGATTAACTCTGCTTAACTCCAGACAATAAGAGAAAGAAAGGGCAAAACCCAGACTTCTAAAGAGAAACAGGATGTATCTTTTTGTTATAAATATTTTATTGTATATAATTATTCATATAATTGTTCACAAGTGAATACACTAGGATATTTAACAAATTGTCAGATGTGGCCTGTATCATAGGCCTATGAAAAGGACAGCTACAAATAAAGACTGATCTGAGTATCTTAGCGTGATGTATCTTAATAACTTAATGTGGGAGGGAGAAGCTTGAGGTGATAGCCTAGGTGGGCAAACATGGCCATTGTCCCCTGCCTTGTGTGGAAGCACAAAACAGAATTAAAGTATTTGCCTGCATTATGCTGAATATAATTGTTTATAATAATACCAGGGAAATGTCACTGGTCCTCATAAATATCCTTTTAAAATGAGCTAACCTCTCTGAATATCGAGAAGCAACCCTTTTACAAAGGCATTCAGTTAGAGAGCCAAATGGCATTCAAGTTAGGCCCATGGGAAGAAACAATTCAACAAAATATAATTTACTAAATAAATATTTACTGGCACCTACTACATGACAAGCACTTTTCCAGGTGCTAGAGAAACAACAATGAATGGCAGACTTACTGTCACTGTCCTCAAGGAGCACATAATTTAGTGGGAAGAACTTGCAGCTCTGGTAAGTTCAAGGTTAACGTATTAGTGGGTAAGAAACTCTACAGATGAAACTATAGCAAGTGAATGTTGTCAAAAAGAGACAAATCTGGTTCTTTTTGGGTAACTGGAGCCTACTGATAATGAGTTTTATGAAGATCTTTGTGTTAATATTGGGTATTTTTAAAGAAACAGAACAGAGATATATAGCCTGTGTTTGAAGCACAAGTTCAGTCATTTTTCCAACTTGGTAAAAGCTTTATTACAGGCCCAACTTCTTGTGCTTGTAATTAATGATCTTGCTGGCCACTTATTCCACTGGTATGTGGACATACTTGACAAAGTATATATGTAAAGAGAGGTCTTTGAGATCATCATATTTAAGTATACATATGGAAAGCAGTAATAAGGGTACCTAGCATTTGTATTGTGACTTACTATTGACAATGTGTTCTAAATATGCATTATTGCAGTGGCTTTTGACCCTAGCTGGGTATCAGAATTCTGTGTGCAGGTTGTTAAAATCACCTATACCTAGACCCCAGCCCTGCAGATTGTGTTTCAGTAGGTCAGAAGATGGTATTTTTAAGCAGCCTCATGGATGATTTTGAATTGTTGTCAGGGTTGAGAACCATTGTTTTTTGTAATTTCTTTTTCTGCTATGCCCCTGAGAAATAGGCTTTATTAATGTGCCATGAACTTTCATGCTTTGGTATTTAGAATGGTTCTCCTGAGGCACCTCCTTGGGGAAGCCTTCCCTAACCACATCTTCCACTAACACCATCACTACCCAGGCAGATCCAAATCACAAACATGTACCTTCAACATACCTTTGCTTTGTCATCTTATTGTGCTGTAATTTTTATCGTGGTTGCTTATATGTCTCTCCTACTTAGGTTTGAGCCCTTTAGGGACATGGACTATTATCTTTTTATCTTTGTATCTTAAGAATGCAGTACATTACGTGGACATGATAGAAATAAAATTAACCATGATAATAATAATATACTGTGCTTATTATGTGCCAGAAACTATTTATATAGCATTATACATGCATAAAATGATTTAATATTCATGCCAACCATGTGATATAAGTGAGATAAGTACTGTTATATCCCCACTTACAGATGAGGAAATTGGGGTACAAAAAGCACCCTAATGACACACTGCCTGTTTAATGAAGGTGCTAATATCATGTCCATATCACAGAATGAAAAAAAATACTTTTCATTTTACAAAGGAAACAGAAACTCTTTGAAACACCAGTCCTTGAATTGTTGGCCATTTATATCATGGTTTAGATACTTGCTCTTACAATAATTAGAAATACAATCAACAGAGCTGGTTTTTGGGGGATTCTCCCGATTCAGTATATCCTGTGTCTGGTGCTTCTTCTACATTGTGCTCTTCCCTCTGTTAAATGTGGGAGGCAGAAGATACCAGCTGAGCCACTGCAGTGCATGTGCCTCCAGTTGAAAACAGATGATGGTAATGAGCAGTGCCAACCATCTGTTGACATACTGATGAGCCACTGAAAAAAATGGAGTGCATTTGTTCACATTTCCAGATTATTTAAAAATAAGGAGCAATGGGAGTTATTAAATTGGGCAATCTGGGTTCTAAGTAGCATTTATATACTTTTTTTTTTCCTGGATGCCTTCTTTAAAATTAAATTTTTAATAACCTTTAAGCCTTGCAGCCTTGAGGGAATAATTTCTTTCACAGTAGTTCAAAGGTTTAATTTCACAGTAAAGCTTTTGAAATATGGTATTATCCCTTTTGTTCTAGAAAATTACTGTTTAAAAAAATCATATTTCAAAGTAATGATTGTAATGAGAAAAAGATATGAAGCCCAACTTCAAAAGGGAAGAACGATAACCTCGCCTGTGATGTCCTCTAGTGAGCCTTTCCCTCATGGATTCTAATTTGTAACAGTTCGAAAAATCTTTGGAATTGTGCAGTCTCTGCCCAGTTATACAGCCTGGGCTGCAGTCTAGGAAAGGGGGGTTTATATAGACACAATGGAAGCTATTAGCTTTCTTATATAAATAAAATGCAGCATGTCTTCAGTCCTGCTGTGTGTGTGCTTTCTACAATGCTATTTCCAAACAATGTTATCTGTGGAGTTCTAAAGCCATTTTCTTGAGCGTTAAAGTTGTGTATGTAGTTGCAGAAGAGACAGTGGAAATTTTCAATTGTAGGAGAGCCTGATAGGGAAGGGGAAGAGAACTAATAAATATTGAGCATCCAGCTTGTCCTAGACACTGTATGCTGGGCTTCACATATACATTGTCTTTTATCATCTTCACAGCAGCCCTCTGAGATAAATGTACTATTAGTCTCATTGTACTGATGGTAAAGCCTCATTCTACAAGGCAAGATACTCACCTTCTTACTTTAAAAATAAAAATCCTCACTGTAACTTTTAGTTCAAAGTCCCATGGCCCAGGCCTCACTTTATAAGAATACTTAAAGAGATTTATTAATTTTCTCTTCTCTTCTCTTTTCTTCTCTTCCCTTGTCTTCTTTTTTCTTTCTTTCTCTTTCTTTCTTTCTTTCTTTCTCTTTCTTTCTTTCTTTCTTTCTTTCTTTCTTTCTTTCTTTCTTTCTTTCTTTCTTTTCTTTCTTTCTTTCTTTCTTTCTTTCTTTCTTTCTTTCTTTCTTTCTTTCTTTCTTTCTTTCTTTCCTTTCTCTTTCTTTCTTTCTTTCTTTCTTTTCTTTTTCTTTCCTTCCTTCCTTCCTTCCTTCCTTCCTTCCTTTCTTTCTTTCTTTCTTTCTTTCTTTCTTTCTTTCTTTCTTTCTTTCTTTCTTTCTTTCTTTCTTTCTTTCTCTATCTCTTTCTTTCTTTCTTTCTTTTTCTGTTTTTGATAGTCTCACTCTGTTGTTCAGGCTGGTGTGCAGTGGCACGATCTCAGCTCACTGCAACCTCTGCCTCCCAGGTTCAAATGATTCTCGTGCCTCAACCTCCTGATTACCTGGGACTATAGATGCATGCCATCATGCCCAATTAATTTTTGTGATTTTAGTAGAGACAGGGTTTTTCCAGGTTGGCCAGGATGGTCTTGAACTTCTGACGTTAAGTGATCCACCCACCTCTGCCTTCCAAAATGCTGGGATTACAGGTGTGAGCCACCATGCCTGGCCTGGGATTTATTAACTTTCCAATTAATCCTGATTATTACACATTGTATGCCTGTATCAAACTATCCCATATACCCCATAAATATATACACCTACTCTGCACCCACACAAATTTTTAAAAAGACATAAAATGAACCAAAGAAGAAAGGCTAATGGAATGAGAATTATATATACATAGCAGAAATAGAGCCATATACATTTAGTAAAAATCGTACTACTGTTAACTGCTAAAGGATCAAAATGAAGGGGGATGCGTGTAATAGACAGGGACACCAGACAAAGACTCAGAATGAATGGACACCATTTCTCAGGCTGCAAAATCTTGGACAAATCACTGAAATTATCTTTGCTTCAATTCATGCACCCAAGCAATGGATGCAGAAAGATGTGCAATGTTACACTCAAATAATAAAGGGAATTAGAATGAGAAGAGGTTTTCTGAACTATGACCTACCATGCTAAAGATACCCATGGCAGTTCACCCTGGCTCTATGTATATGGTTGGGTGATCATTGATTGTTAAATGTTTTCAACACAGTATTTATCATTCTTCATTGCAAAGATTAATTTAGACATTTTTCCGACAAACACACTCCAAAATCCTTAGTGCAGAGATTATCTTTCGTTCATCATTATATTCATCATGTATTATATGCTCAGAACCTGTTTGTTGAAATTCAATATTGCATTTCTATTTATACATTCATGAACTCAATTAGCATGAATATCTACTAAGAAGTGCAAGATAATCATTAGAATGGAGGAAATTTAATCTAGAAGCTTTAATGAAATAACATCTTGAATGGTTTATAGAAATATGGACTATAGGTTTTAATGTCATAAACTTTATTTTTGTTCTTCTGTACCATTTAAACTTTGGCTTACATAATAATAATAAGAGCTAACTTTGAATACATACTATTTGCCATGTTCTATGATAAACAGACCGTATGCACTGTCTTATTAAAATCTCCAAATAACCCAAAGAAGTTAATAATACTATTATAAATATTTAGGAAACTGAGGCTTGGAGAGGTTAAGCAGTTCAATGTCACAGTAAATATAGAGGTTAAGATTCAAAACTATGTCTATCTGATTCATTTATTTATTCATTCAACAAACCTTTATTAAGTTCTTGCTGTGTGTCAGATGCCATGGTAGGTATTGGGAATACAGTAGCAAATAATTTAGGAACAGTCTTCACACTTGTGAATTTACTGCCTAGCAGTAAAAGAAATCTATTAAGCATACAAGCATATTATGCATTGATTAATTAATTATAATTTTATAACGGATTTTTTTAGATGTTTAAACTGGTAGCTACAGGAACCAAGCTCGGAATGTTCTTGTTATATTTGAAACATATATAAAAATTTTTCTCCTTTCTGATAGCTTCCTTATGGAGATAGCATGGGGCTGTACTCTTGTGTTCGTTAATCTTCAAGGAGTCATTTATCTCAACTAATTTACTGCTTAGCTTCAACATTCTCAGCCACTAATTTAGACCTTAATGTTTAAAATGATACCTATCTGTATTCAATTTTAAATATCATGAAACTGCAATACACCATCTAAAAACAACAGACTGGCTATCAGATGCATGTGCTCTCCTGACCCTAGATTGGTCTCCAACAGGCATATCTCAGAAAGGAGTGTCTTTGCTGGTGGAAGGACTGGGTTCCCTAGATTGATAAATTTCAATCTTGTAACATGTCAACTTTGTTAGATAATTTCTTGTCTCTGAACCAAGAAGCCCTGTTTGGTAAATTTAAACATACGAAATTTAGATAGAAAGAGCTCCTACTGTGATCTATATTATGGGTGGTTGTGGTATATAATTAAATGTATAAATTTGGTCTTTGTTCCTGGTTCCTGGAGGAGAGTTCCTAAAAACCTTGGAATTTCACTGAGTGACAACAGTGACTTTTGTTACTAATAATGAGTTACTAATAGTGAGCTAATGATATCTCAGTTCATGTTAATAAGGTAACTCTTAGCAGGCCCCTAGATAGGTTCAGGATAGAGGCTGGTCACCAGAGAAGCCAATAATGTGATTAGCGGTTTAAAGCTATCAGCTGCACTCCAACCTCCCTCTGTGGAATGGGAAGGACTGAACATTGAGTTCAGTGGCCGATGTCCAATGATGCAGTCAATCTTGTCTGTGTACTGAAACTTCGATGAGAACTCTGAAACAAAGATTTGAGAGAGCTTCCCTACTGGTGATGTGCAAGTGGGTAGCATTCTTAGAGAGGGCCTCACAGCTGTGTACACCTGCTCCTCCATGTCTTGCCATATGCATCTCTTTCATTTAACTGTTCCTGAGTTGTATCCTTTATAATAAACCTGTAAGTACAGTATAGCACTTTCCTAAATTCTGTGAGTTGTTTTAGCAAATTATCAAAACGTATTTACCTATCATATGAAGGGAGCCCTGAATTTGTAGTTGGCCAGGCAAATGGGCAGGTAGCCTGGGCACTCCATCTGCAGTGGACATGTAAAGTGGTGACAGTCTTCTGGAATATCTGTGGGGCCCGCCACTCTGGGTAGCTTGTGTCAAAATCAAATTGAATTAGGACAATTTGTGTCTGAGAATTGGTTGGTGTTGGAATGATGTGTTTGAATTATCTGGAAAAACCACAGAGTGTTAGAAGTTTAACTTGGTTTTACCAAAGGGTCATGACCAGGCTTAAATGCTGATACTGTCATTTAGAATTTGTGTGACCTTGAACAGTTACTTAATTTCTTGGATTCTCTGTTTCCATAAAACTGAAATGTTCAAAAGAGGATTGTTAGAAAGATTAAATTAGTTATTGTAAATATAGGGTTTTTCTCAATAGCTGACACCTAGTGTTTAGTAATTTTTAATTTTACTTCTCTTTCTTTCCCCCAATGTAAGTTCTAGAACAGGCTACGTAGTAATAGCTCAGAAACCCTGTAAGTTTCTAATTATACATATTATATTAGAGATACTTCAATATTTCTCTATGAACTGATCTCTTTCAGAATGTCACATACATCTAGAAATGGAATAGAAAAATTAAAATTTTATTTCAAGCTCACGTGTCACGCATATTTTCCTGATTTTCTAGATGAGGATGTTGCCTGACGAATGAAGAGACTTGGTTGATGTTATCAGGTTTTTCAGTGATTGTAACGTCCTTGGTTTTCAGCCTGTGACTCAGCCTGTATATTTCTCCTGGCACAGTTTATAGCCTAGTGTCAAACCATGTGTTCTCGTTTGGGGTTTGGAAAAAATAGTCACCAGTTTAAACTATATGACAATTAAAATGCAAAAGATAGTGCAAGAAATGGCACTGAATTAATTAACATTTACAACATATTAGCTATGGGATATTTTTTGCCAGGGGCAAGAAGTAGAAATAAAGGGGTAGAGTGCTTCCAATAAAGAGGCAGATGTGCCTTTAAGGTTTAACCACTTACGTTCTTACAAAACCAGCTTCTCTGATAAGACAGACCAGCCAGCTCTGCGTGTTTTGCAATTTTCAATACACAGTTCCGCTTTCACACTTCAATAATTCATTTTCCAGCACTTAGAATCCAGAAACCTGCTTTCACTGATGTAGCTAAAATGCAAGGAACATAGTTTAATAACAAACATCTCCACTTATCTCATCTCATTCCCCAGTAAATTGTGTTGGAAAACATGTGTAAACAGTACCGAGCAAACAGAGCATTTGTGGTCTCCTTTAGAATGTGTTCTATTTGAATTCTAGATGTAGTGACTTTTAGAGGGTAGCCACTTTCCATAATAAAAATGCAAAGCTTTCTAAAATGAAGTTTCTAATACTATCATAGAATCTTCAAACTTAGATTCAAATAGAACTAACATACATGGAGCATCCAATCTGTTCGTGGACTGCTCTGAATGGTTTCAATCTCTGTGTAGCAGGTACTATTGGTATTATTGCCTTCATTTCATAGACAAGGTGCCTAAAACTGGTAGAAGCTACATTATTTTTCTAAGGTTGGAGTTGAAATAGAGCTTAGAGGTTGCCTATTCTCAGGTTTGTCCCATGGAAAAATAATTGCTACAATATTTTTGAAAGGACAAATCCTAACAGGCTTGGATGCTTCCTACAATGAGGAATTAATTACTAACTTTACTCTTTAGGAAACACATATGAAAGTTAAAATTATCATTACACATTCCAGAAGTTGCTTCTACTCTGAAAAGTCATTAATTCTATCAGAGATACCTTCCAAGAACATGGTGACAGTACCTATTTAGCATATTTTCTTATGTTCAAATATTGAACAATAACTGGATATGTCAGATAAGCAAAGCAATCCCAACGAGGTCTTCTTTCAATGATGTTAAGCATTAGGAAAATAAAACAAATGTCTGAGAGCGTATGAGGTGCCCTTTAAGTTCATACAGGCCATACAGATGATCACAGATATTTTGTTTCTCAAAGAGACTGAAAATGATTTACTCAATAATGTATTTAGTGATAGTTAGATAGTATAAGTAATGAAGAAAATTAAGTTTCATTGTTTGTCAACATAGCTCTAAAGTAATCCAGGTGGAACTACTGCTGAGTAAAAAAATTAAGATGATCATCTATGTAAATTATCAATGTTAAACAGGCTGTGACAAACCATCAAGGTGTCCCCAATGATTTAAAAGTGACGTTATGGTTTATCAGCTGTCTTGTTAATATCAAGAATGTTATCCATGATGTAGCCTTTGCAAGTCATTACTTACTTAGTATTAATGTGGATAATTGCAATAAGGCAGCTAATAATAAGCATCCATTTTTACTAGACACTTGGATGGCTAATATGCACATTTTACATATTTTACCTCCAGATCTTATAAAACATTGGTAAGATCTTTACTACCTTCACAATTTCATAGACAGATCAAAAGAGCTCAGAAAAGTCAAATAAATCTTAAGCAACATTGGCAAGATCTGTCATACTCTCACAATTTCACATCTGGTAAGAACCTGATGAGTCAAACTCATCTCTTTGGCACTAAATAAAGGGAGGGCTTAATTCTTCATTGCCACTTTTCAGTACTTGAGATGATGAGAGCAAATCTCAGTATAACAAAGGAGTGCATTCATCCTTAAGCAAACAGAGCTCTTCACTGGATGTTCAGCACATTAAAAACATTAATGTCCATCAGATTAACATGTCCTATATGGACTGTGACATCAATGGCAATCTGACCACTGAAACTCCCTATTTGTGGTGTGGAACTGTAAATCAGCCAGACTATATTTCTGGAGCCCCTCTAATCTAGATAGAACTGAGTTCTGGACAAGTGATATGAATGAAAGAGATGAACAACACATTCAGGTCTGGACCATAAAAACCCCCTGACAACTGCTTCATTGTCTCCTATTTATTTATGCTAGCTGGCTGTCAAAAATCCAGGGTGATCTTAAAACCCAAATATTGAAAAAGATGCAATCTCTATCAACTGGGTTTTTCAAGCACAGCAAACCTCCTCTATCTCCGCCTTCTGCAGCTTGATCTCTGAGAAAGAACTTCTCTTGTATCAAAACACCGAGACTTGAGAATTTATCTCTTAGAGTAGTTAGTGATATCTAATAGACATTACAAGACATGCATAATATTTTCAGAATATAGTCCAGAATCTACACAGGTCAAACTAATTTTCTGGAAGAGCAAAATATTGTAATAGCATTAATTTTCTAAATTTTCTAAAATTTTCTTTTAGAATTTTTAACTTTAGTCAACAGACTAAAGAAAAAAAATATTACTTTGAAATGATGAATGACTGTAACTTTGGCTGGCACTTAGCAGAACCATTAATAAGAAAGCCAGTAGTTTTCAGTGTCCTTGGAAACAGAAAGCAGAATTAGTCTGTTTCAGGGATTGGAGATAAAGCAAAATGTCAAAAGAAAACGATAATATACCACAGTGAGATTATTGTGTGTTCAGCAACACCACCACCAACACCACCACAACCAGATTTTGAGTAAGACTTAAAAAGTTAAAGTTAATTATACAGTTGAATCAGCCTCTTTTTTTTTTCTCTCCTTCTCTCTTTTTATTTCTTTCTTACTATCTTAAATGTAGATTAAAAATGTTGACCATGCTAAAAACAACACAACCATCTATTGAGAACCTTTGATGTTATAAAAAATATTGTCTCATCCTTTACATGTTATTGCAATAGTAATACTTAAAACAGCACCATAAAGAAAGTATTAATTTAGCCACTTTATAATTAGGGAAACAGAAAGATTAAAGGAGATGCCTATAGTCAAATGGCAGGAATGGGTGAGAACCATGATATATTTGCCTAAATATCCTCCTCCACCAAAGACACCGCAGGCTTCCATCTCCGGCAACATGAGGACTCTGCTCTCTGTATTTTCCCTTGTGCCTGTCTAAATGGTGAAACTCGTGGTGTTTAAGGAGCTGCCTACTACTTAGCCACTTTGAAGAATCTGCATTTGTTGGTCACTCTTCTTTAGGCAGGCCTCATACCACCATCTTCTTGATCTCTTCCTAACTGTACCTACTTCTGTGCCTCCTTCACCTTTTTCTTTCCCAAAAGACTTGACCCACTGCTCTTCTTTCTAGGAAAATTGCAGTTTCTCAGGACCCCACACAATTTGTCAGCAATACTTGGAATACTTTTCCCTCAGTGGAGTGTCATTATTGAATTTATGTTTGAAGCTCATATATTCGAAGATAAAAAATGAATTTTATTCTTTATATACAATCAGTATTTTATGTTGCACGCTTATGCAAAGGACATGTTCTATATAAATCTTACAAATGAAAATGTGAATGTGAACATGCAAATCTGGTAACACTGTGAATTGAGATATAAATAGAGGAGTCAAACTCATGAAACATTTTCTTCAAGGCAGGAAAAATAGATCAAGGGAGACAGAAAAAGATTTGCTTCAGTGCTTGGGACCTTGTTTTTTGCCAAACTCAAGAAATGCAAACAACAATATTGACTTTGTAAGGTCAAAGTTACTGAGTTTTATACAAAATGACTGGAGTGAAAGGAATATTTTTTGATGTACATCAAAAAAGGAAAAACATATCCTTAGAAAAAAAGCTACAGCTTGCAAGTCATTAGCATTTTAATCCTTAGACAAATAAAAATATTTTTGAAACTATTCTGTAGCATTACAAGAAAAGAAAACTAAAATTTTTAAGAGCCTACAATGTTTCAGAAAATTTACTAAATTATTTAATCATGAAAGACCTTTGAGAATAATTAATATATTTATATATTATACATAATATTTATATTACATTATATTTATATATTAAATATATTTTATATATGATTATATTTTATATGTCTTATATAAATATACATATATATTAATTTTAAAGAGCAGAAATTTGAGTTTATGGCTGAGAAGTTAGGTGATTTGCCCCAAGCCTTAAAACTGGTGATAGGCAGGACTGTGATTGGAAATTAAGTCTGACTAATATGGGCAAACATTATAACTTTAAATAAAATCAGTTAAAAATCACTCTTCAATATTCAACCTCCAAAAACTGCATTTATGATCTTGATAATCTGCAAATTTTATAGTGTACAACTCTACAATCCTTCTGTGGACCCTATAAACACTTAGATATATTTTGAATTTATTCTTTGCTATGATATTTCTGTTCCCAAACCAACCTTTGATATCTTTATTCATATATCCCTTATGATATAATAATTTGATTTATACTACCAACATGCATGCGATATGAGGTATGATTTCCAGTGGTACCATAGTATCTTCAAAACAATGAGAGAGTGGAAAATAGGAGTAGAACATGGCATGTAGGGCCAGATGCCTTGGTTAAAACTCTGGCTTAGTCACTTGCTCTCAGTGTGATCTTGGACAAGTTGCTTCATCTTTTAGTGTCTCAGTTTTAAATCCTGTAAAGTAGGCATAATTATAGTTTTTAAGTCATAAAATCGTGAGAATCTAGTAACTTCATATAAGCAACATGCTTGTGACAGTGTTCCGCTTATAGCAGATATTTAATAAAGGTTAATTATTATTCTCAAATTATTTTTCAAAAATTGACACATTGTAATTGAATATATTTATGGGGTACAATCTGATATTTCAATACATAATACGTTGCATAATAATCAAATCAGAGTATTTAGTGTGTCTATCACCTTATGCATTTATCATTCCTTTGTGATGAGAACATTCAACAGCCTTTCTTTTTATTTTTCTTTTTTTTTTTTTGAGACGGAGTTTTTCTTTTGTGGCCCAGGCTGGAGGGCAATGTCACAATGTCGGCTCACTGGAACCTCCGCCTCCAGGGTTCAAGTAATTCTCCTGCTTCAGCCTCCTGAGTAGCTGGGATTACAGGTGCCCACCACCACACCCACCTAATTTTTTTTGTATTTTTAGTAGAGATGGGATTTCACCATGTTAGCCAGGCTGGTCTTGAACTCCTGACCTCAGGTGATCTGCCCACCTCAGCCTCCCAAAGTGCTGGGATTACAGGCATGGGATTACACTACACCCAGCCAAAAGCCTCTCATCTAGCTATTTTCTAATATATGATAACTTATTGTTACCACCTTTGCAAAGGTTATATTGTCATATTTCCTCTTCTAGCCCTTTCCAATACCTTTCTTACACACAAACATTATCTCTAAGTCTAGAAAATTATTCTCCACACCCTGGAAGCCTTGGATGACTCTTACTTTTCCATTAGAACCAAGATCTGTCCTTGCCTTATCTTGGAAGATTTCCTTGATTGTTCTAGGCATGGTTAATTGCTATTTCTCTAAACTCGCACAATATTCAGGTATCTATCAGGGTATATGACTTATTAGACAATTCTTACATATCCAATTTTTACTTTTAAGCATAGTTTATTTGTAGACAAGAACAATATTATATTAATTTCTATACTTCAAACAAGTTGTGTGCTCATAGAAGACACCCCAAACATAAATATATGTTGGACAAATGGATGAATGAATTGGGATGACAATTTGTTTCAAAACAATATAAGTGCAGCATCCATGTAAACTGGATCTTTACTATAATGTTTTCTGGGGTTTCTTGCAGTAAGTTTGCCTTTTATGTGATGCAATATGGTTAATGAGTTTCCTTTAATATTAACACTTTCGATGTAGTCTGCATTCTATTCTATAGTTACATATGCTGTAAGGAACTTTCAGGATATTTGAAACAGAGTTGTGAAGGGTAAATCACAGTTTTTTGAAAACTAAGATTCTCATTTGTGAGGAAGAGTGAGGGAAGAGAAAGAAAAGAAATAACAAGATTGGCTGCTTCTCATGTTATTGAGCATCAGACCTGTTTAAGGCCTTTCATATTGACTTTCCCATTCAATTATTAGGTGAGGCTACGTTATCGCCAACATCACAAAGCAAAGCTGGAAGTATTCCCCTTGAAAACCAGCACAAGGCAAAGATGCCTTCTGTTGCCACTCTTATTCAGCATGGCATTGAAAGTTCTGGCAAAGGCAATCGAGCAAGAGAAAAAAAATAAACGGCACCCAAATCAGAAGAAAGGAAGTTCACCTATCTTTGTTTGCAGATGACATGATCCCATATCTAGAAAACCCCACTGTCTCAGCCTAAACACTTCTTAAAATGATAAGTAACTTCAGAAAAATCTCAGGATACAAAATCAGTGTGCAAAAATCACTAGAATTCATATATACCAACAACAGTCAAACCTAGAGCCAAATCAGGAACAAACTGCCATTCACAATTGCAATAAAAAGATTAAAATACCTGGGAATACAGCTAACCCAGACTTCTAAAAGAACTACCCAAACCACTGCTTGAAGAAATCAGAAATGACACAAACAAATAGAAAAACATTTCATGCTCGTGGATAGGAAGAATCAATATTGTTAAAATGGCTATACCACCCAAAGTACTTTATAGATTCAATGCTATTTCTATTAAAAAACCACCATTGAGATTCTTCACAGAACTGGAAAAAAAAATAAAAATTAATATGGAACTAAAAACGAACCTGAATAACTAAGGCAATGCTAAGCAGAAAGAAGAAAGCTGGAGGCATCACACCACGTGACTTTGTACTACAGAGTTACAGTAACCAAAACAGCATGGTACTGGTACAGAAACAGACACATGGCCCAAAAGAACAGAACAGAGAATCCAAAAATAAGACTGCACACCTACAACAATCTGATCTTTGGCAACCCTGACAAAAACAAGCAATGGGGAAAGGATTTCCTATTCAATAAATAGTGCCGTGATAACTGGCTAGCCATAAGCAGAAGATTAAAACTGGACCCCTTCCTAACACCATATACAAAAATTAACTCAAGATGGATTAGAGACTCAAATGTAAAATCTGAAACTACAGAAACCCTGGAAGACAACCTAAGTAATACCATCCTGAACATAGAAATGAGCAAAAATATCATGATGATGATGTCAAAAGCAATTATAACAAAAGGAAAAATTGACAAGTGGGATCTAATTAAACTAAAGAGTTTCTGCACAGCAAAAGAAATATCAACAGAGTAAACAGACAACCTACAGAATGTGAGAAGATGTTTGGAAACTATGCATCTGACAAAGGTCTAATATCCAGCATCTCTAAGGAACTTAAACAAATTTACAAGAAAAATTTTAAAAACATGAAAAAGTGGGTAAAGGACAAGAACAGAGACTTTTCAAAAGACATTCATGTGGCCAATAATCACATTCTTAAAAGAGCTCAATATCACTGATTATTAGAGAAATGCAAACCAAAACCACAATGAGATACCATCTCACACCAGTCAGATCGGCTATTACTTAAAAGTCAGAAAATAAAAGATGCTGGTGAGGTTGTGAAGAAAAAGGAATGCTTATACACTATTGGTGGGAGTGTAAATTAGTTCAACCATTGTGGAAGACAGTGGCAATTCCTCAAAGATTTAAAAACAGAAATTCCATTTGGCCTAGCAATCTCATTACTGGCTATATACCCAAAGGAATAAAAATCATTCTATTATAAAAGCACATGCACACATATGTTTATTGCAACTATATTCACAAAAGCAAAGACATGGAATCAACCTAAATGCCCATCAATGATAGACTGGATAAGAACACGTGCTATTATACACCATGGAAGTCTATGCAGCCATAAAAAAGAATGAGATCACGTCCTTTGCAGGGACATGGATAGAGGTGGAAGCCATTATCCTCAGCAAACTAATGCAGGAACAGAATACCAGATACCACATGTTCTCACTTATAAGTGGGAGCTAAATGATGGAAGCTAAAAGAGGGGAGCAACACATAACTGGTGCCTATCAGAGGGTAGAGGGTGGGAGGAGGGAGAGAATCAGGAAAATTAACTAATGGGTACTAGGCTTAATACCTGGATGATAAAATAATCTTTACAACAAACGCCCATGACACAAGTTTACCTATGTCATGAACCTTCACTTGTACCCCTGAACTTAAAAGTTAAAATTAGCACTATTGCTTGCAGATTTTGTTTACTGTTGCTGTTGTCATTTTTTAATAGACTGTTTTAAGGATCCTGTATCATCAAGACTCCTGATGGCACGCAGGGCAGTATTGTGTAGGAAAAGCTCAGAAATTGATTATCTGAGTTAAAAAAAAAAACAATCTCAGAATACCAACATGCTTTAGGAAAATTTTATTAATTTACTAGTTTCATATTTTCCTTTTATGATTTCCTAAGAACTTAAATGAAAAATTAAGTCTAAGTCCCATTCAAAATTAAAAAATAAAATTCATAAATTATAATACATCACGTTGTCAAATATTAACTAGCAGTGTTATTTTTCTAAAATATATAAAATAATGGTACATCTTAAAATAATGGTTTATTTATTTGGATTTATGGAAATGTGGTATTTTGGTCATTTTATTTACTCCTTTACTTCTCAACTGGGTCAAACATTAAGTAGTAAAGAAGAATACTATCTTTCAATGGCCCCAACAGCATTTTTGAGCGGGAAAAAAAGAAATAGAATTCTAAGACTTAGCTTTTACATAAAATTGATTGTTTTAAATGAAAGGAAACTCTTTAAACCTGAAAAAAATCAGGTATGTTTCATTAGCAAGCTTAAGCTGACATACCACCTAATAGGTTCAAGATGTTCACTTAAGAAACATTATACCCATTACAAGAAATAAAAAAGCTACACTTAATTCATGAATTTTAGTTAATACTCAGTAAATATACAGCCTGGTTACACCCATTATTGGAGATGAGGACAAAGCATCTTAGAGGTGTGAGTAACCTGCCCAAGGTCACACAGTTAGTGTGAAGAAGCTGAGTTGAACACAGGTCCCCTCATTTCAAAGCCTTTGGTCTTCCCACACTGTCTTTTTTTCCTACACATTCCATTTTTGTTACATAGAGTTTAATTCTATCTCAACTTGGCAGTCTTTACTTTGGGGCTACCTGAAGTAGGGAAAAGACCAATAAACTCATAACGCTTAAATTAATTTTTTTATTATTATTAAATAATTTTAACTTTTAGAGTATAAGTGAGTGTATACTTCTGCAACTGTAAGGGGAACTTAAAAGGGAAGGTTCTTCAATACACACTTGAAATGAATCCACGGTTAATAAGGCTCAGTTTTGAAACTAATGAATATTTAATTAAATGTTTGACTTCATCAAGGAGACTTAGTAAATTGCTGTCAAAAGCGTTATGCCTATTAACATCCTTTCAGGGTTATAGATGTACCTAGAGCTAAAGCACAGACAAGATGATCAAGATTCAGAGGATGTCAAGCTGGCAAGGTCTGTAGAGATCACCTCATCTTGGGCTTCCCAACATGTGTTCTGTTCAACACAGTTCCAGATACTAAGAACAGGGATCTTTTTGTCAAATGAGCAGACAGGGCAATCACTGCAAGACTCACATGGCCTGTCGGCCTCACAAAAGCTCAAAAGTATATATTAAATCTATTTAACTCAGTCTTTTGTAAAACTGATTTTGCCATTTAAAACTGGTCCCTGTGTGTTTCACCACATACCAACAGCCAAAGGAGCAGGTGGTTCTTGCAATATGTTTTGGAAAATGTTGATTTAATATGAATAGCACATCATTTTTTGGTAAAAATGAGGAAAATGAAGCCCAAAGATGTTAGGTTACCTAGCCTGGACCATCTAGCAAACTAGTGACAGAGTGGCTGGGTCCACTGACCCAACCCTACTGCTTTTCTGGATTACAAAGATTTCAGAATCTTATATTTAATGAGGCTTCTGATGTGTTGAATTTGATTGAATGGTCTTTAGTGAACTCACGAGTTTTATCTTTTTCCTTCTTGTTTTAACATATACCTGAGGAACTGGGTTCTCCTGCAATTATGCAAAGTTTCAGCCTCACTTAATTTCAACATTTAATCAAACGTTGCTTAGTATCTCTCCCCCCAATCATTCCCCAGAGATACTGATTGCTTTACATACATCTCTACCGTGAATATTCTTAATTGTGAAAGAGCTTGAATGGATACAGGTTTTTAATTCGATTTACAAAAATCTCTTAAGTGGTCTTCATTGCCTTTAGTGGGAAGTATCTTTATTTCTTTTCTGTTTGAAGAGATGTTAATGAAATACTTTGAGTTAATTTAAAATTAACAGTGGATATAATTTGATGTCTTTCTATTGAATCAGCAAGTTCTAAATGAAAACTCTCAGGTCAAGAAGGTTCCTGTTTTAGGTGTTGTTAATCTAAGTTAATAGAGTCTGAGAATGAATCATCTGCTATTCTATAATTATATTATATACAAAGGAAACATCAAAACAGAATCAAAAATATCAAAACAAAATGAAATTGAAAGAGAACTGGCTTTCTCGATTCATTAAGTCGTTCAAAAAGTCCAGGGGTACCATTGGCATTCATGGAACTTGTCTGATAGCACTAGACCCATAGAACTGTCAGAGCTGAAAAGATCCTTGGAGATAACATCTTTCCATTTCAAAACACTGAATCCCATAAAAGGGAGTCATGAGTTCTTTGCGGCCCTCTGTCCAGGGTCTCACAGAGCTGCAATCAAGATGTCAGCCTGGCTGTGGTGCTTTCTGGAGCTTGGGGTCCCATTCCAAGTTCACATAGTTGTTAGCAGAATTCCACTTGTTGCCATCATAGAACTGAGGTCCCTGGGTTATTTTGTTGGTTGTTTTGTTTTATGTGGTTGTTGTTTGTTTGTTTGTTTCTTGTTTTTTTGCTGCCCATCAGCTTTTTGTTTCTCACAGCCATTCATGATTCCTTGCCTCGTGGCCCTTGAATGACATAACAGCTTCTTCAAGGTCAGTAGGAGAACTTTTCCCACTCTTCCTTTAATTGCCCACTTGATTCAGGTCTAACCAGAATCATCTTCCTTTTAGATTAATTCCCTATCAACTGATTAGGGGTCTTAGTTATAACTGCAAACCCCCTTTACCTTTGCCATATAATGTAACCTAATCAGACAGTGACATCTACTACATTTATAAGTCCCAGCACAGTCAAGGGGAGAAGATTACACAGGATGTGTTAACTAGGCAGGTGGGGATCCTGGGGCTGTCTTCAAATTCTAACTCTCCACCACACTGGACTAGCTTTCATCTCCTTTCAGAGGAAGACATATGAAGTTTATGTTGCTTAAATTTCAGGTCTTCTTACTTGCATGGGCCACTGTAGTGCTGGAAATGACTGGGAGTTAGACAGTGTTCTAGGTAGATAGGAGTTAAGTTTTTGGTTTATTTTTGAGATGGAGTCTCTCTGTCTTGCCCACGCTGGAGGGCAGTGGTGCAATCTTGGCTCACTGCAATCCCCGGCACCCAGGTTCAAGCAATTCTCCTGCCTCAGCCTCCTGAATAGCTAGGACTACAGGAATGTGCCAGCATGCCCGGCTAATTTTTGTGTGTGAGATGTTTTTTTGTTTTTGGTTTTGTTTTGAGACAGAGTCTCACTCTGTCACCCAGGCTGGAGTGCAGTGATACAATCTTGGCTCACTGCAGTCTCTGCCTCCCAGGTTCAAGCAATTCTCCTGCCTCAGCCTCCTGAGTACAGGCACATGCCAGCATGCCCGGCTAATTTTTGTGTGTGAGAGGTTTTTTTTTGTTTTTGTTTTTGCTTTTTTGAGACAGAGTTTCACTCTGTTGCCCAGGCTGGAGTGCAGGGGCGAGGCTGGAGATCTTGGCTCACTGCAATCTCTGCTCCTGGTTCAAGCTATTCTCCTGCTTCAGCCTCCCAAGTAAGGACCACTGGCGTGCGCCACCATGCCTGGCTAATTTTTTGTATTTTTAGTAGAGACGGGGTTTCACTGTGTTAGCCAGGATAGTCTCAATCTCCTAATCTTGTGATCCACCCACCTCGGCCTCCCAAAGTGCTGGGATTACAGGTGTGAGCCACTGTGCCCAGCTGGAGTTAAGTTCTTATAAGAAGGCATGTTCATATAGGTGTGTCTATGTGAGCATGTCTTGTTCAAGAAGAAAAGGACCTAAAATCTCCGTTATTTGTTTCAATATTTTAAAATTCCAAATAAATATACACTTCCTTACCTACTGGTGTATGCGTGTGTCTTCCTAAAGAAAGGCTCTTTTTTGTTAGCTTGTGGTCTCAAAATCCTGGCTCTGCTGCTGCCTCCTGCCACTCACCATGGTTGTTAGTCCAAACACTTGGAACTCTTTCCCATCTTAGAATTCACCAGCATTTGTCAGGTTTATATAACATAGCATAAGTGCTCAAAAGTGCCAATACATAAAGGAAAGCAAGAAAAAGAAGCAAAAAGGTAAAAGAGAAAACTATTTGTTTTATGTTTGCTTGCTGTTTGTTCGTTTTGAGACAGGTTGTCTTCTTCTGTTGCCAGGCTGGAATGCACTGGCACAGTCAGAGCTCAGTGAAGCCTCAACCTCTCTGGCTCAAGAGATCCTCCCACCTCTTCCTTCCTAGTAGCTGGGACTACAAGCGTGCACCAATGTGCCCAGATAAAATTTTGTTGTTGTTGTAGAGATGGGGTCATGCCATGTTGCCCAGGCTGGTCTCAAAATCCTAGGCTCAAAAGATCTTTGTACCTAAGCCACCTGAAGTGCTGGGATTATAGGCATGAACCACCATGCCCAGTTTACAATTTGCAAATCAGAAATTATTCTTCCTGTCTTGCAGCTACAAAAGCTTAAGCGCAGAAAATACAGGTATTATGTGTAGAATCACATAACATGATAACATTTGATGATAACAAAATGGAACCAAATTCAAATTTCTTTACAGGAAGTCTAGTTTCTTTCTGCTGTTGAGTTTATGTGACTCCTCACTAAACACACAACCCATGAGGTATTAATTCCTAATTGCTTGCAGAGGGTATATCAGCATAATGAGAAAATCTGTATTGTAGGTACACAGAGTAACATGGTACACAAATCTCATATTGTAATTCTAACTCCAGTGGAATCTGGGTTGTGCAGAGATGCCCATAAGTCACCACCAGGCAATAATTGCCCTAAAAATATTCCCCTAAAGAACAGGGAATCTAAGGTAAAAGAGATAATAAGAAAATTAGACTGCGGCATGGCAGCTAAGCAGTCAGGTTTAGAAGTGAGACTGACAGGCAGGAGTGTGAATCTACTATTACCTTGGGCAAATCGAGCATATTTCTTTTCTGTAAAATGGAGATAATATTTCCTACCATTCGAAACTGTTGTGCAGATTAATTTGCATAACGCATGTGAAGTTCTCAGTATCTGAGTTCTAAAGTACCAGGAATAGCTCTCCATCAATCTTAACTACAAATTGGCCCAAGCACACCTGTATAAATCCTAACCCTAACCCTAAACTTTAACCCTAAACCTAACTCTAACTCTAACTGTAACCCTAACCCTAAGCCTAACCCTAAACTTTAACCATATTTCCAACCTTAACCCTAACCCTAACCATAATCCTAACCTTAACCCTAACCCTAACCAATACTATTGTTGGATCTGTATAAAGGTTTCATTCTCATGCAACCTTCTATGAGTACTTTCTGGATGGTTTAGCTCTCTAGTTTGTCCCAGTGCCTAAAATGGACAAAAATTTGCATTGTAGCATTGAATGTGTAATTATTTTATTGGAATTTGCTTACGTTTCAAGAATGGATAGTTTGATAAAATTTTACAACTAAAAACATACACATAACTAGCACCCTAGACAGCTCTGGTGTTCCCATGCAGTCTCTATTCCCAACCCTCACCCAGGGTTAACTTCTGTTCTGACTTCCAACAACATAAATTAGGTTAGCTTGTTTTAAATTTAATACAAAATTGATTCTTATTATATGTTCTCTATTTTGTCTGAATTTCCCCCAATATTAATTTTGTGAGACTGATGTACATTTGCAATGGTAATTGGTGATCACCTGGCCCTCATTGCTTTATAGTGTTATGTTGTTTGAATATACAACTAATTTATTCATTTACTATTGGACATTCATATAGTTTTTGATTTGTGGCACTTATGAACAGGATTTCAAAAAACATTCTAGGATATGAATTTTGGCAAATACACATATACATTCTGTTGAGTATATCTAAAATTGGATTGCTGAGGTTATATACAGGTTCACGTATAGTATATATCGTCAAATAGTTCTCAAGATGGCTGTACCAAATTACACCCCCACCATTAGAGTAGGAGAGTTCCGGTTCATCCAGTTGCCAACACTTGATATTTTCCATCTTGTTCATCTTAGTGATATTCTGTTACGTATTGGTATAGGATTATTTTTTGTAATTTACATTACCTGATGACTAATGAACTTGAGTACTTTTTCATGTGTTTTAATATCTATTTGGATATCCTTGTTTTTGAAGTACCCAAGTCCTTTGCTCATTTTTTCCATTGCCTTATCTGCCATTTTCCTACTGATTTACAGAAGTTCTTGATATAGTTGAGATATAAGTTATTTATCAGATATATGTATTAAATATCTTCTTCTAGTCTTTTTTTGCTTTCCTGATAAGTAGGTGTTCTTAATTATAATATATTGTGACATTTATCAAATTTAAAAAAAATATATTTATGGGTTCCATTAGCTCTACTAAAAGTAACTTCTTCTTTCCTCTTTTAAATAGTAGGAGTGCACCAAAGTTCAAACAGTACAATTATGGAATGTAACTTCATGGCTTCCATCCCAGGCCTGTGTTCACCTTTGGTCTACTGGAGGCCTGAACTAATTTATCTTCCCTTAAGTTACCCAAAGCCTCTCTTATTTTACCACTTTTTTTCAAAATTAATTCTAACCATTAACATGTATAGGAGAATCATCACCTTTAGAAGAGTAAAACAGCATCACTTAGTAATTTAGACAGAGACTGGGGTAGACGATAAGGCAGATCATAGGGAGAAGCAGTATATTTTGAAAGAGCTGGGAAGTTGCAAATCATAATTGTATAAATGTTATTGGAGTTAAGTAGTTAAGTAGCATATTAAGAAACTTGACCTATGCATACATACAGGACTGACATTGCAACCTATATATTCATTTATTAGCTACCTATTATTTTATATTATTCTGATGGTTTTGCCTATATTTATTTGAGTCTTCATTGGATTTATGTTTGTCCAAATCAAGAACTGAAACTTATTTCAGCCAAAAAAAATTCTTATCCACATCATTCTACTATAGAAGGCATACAGTCACTTCTGCCAGTGATCTTAAAATGGAGTGGGTAAAACAAATCTCTACAAACCTGACAAGAACATGTTGCAGCATTGTAAAAGACAGTGTTTTTTTCACCCAGTATTCTCAGAACATAGGGACATTGAGCCTTAGGAGAAGAACATCTTGACAATAAGAGGTGCCCGGAGCTAGGTCTCAAAGAATGAGAACTTCTCCAGGTAGAAAAAATATGGTAGCTTGTTTATTTAAAAAAAAAAAAAAAAAAAAAAAAAAAAAGTCACCTCACCAAAAATAACCCAGAAGACAGCTTAAATAAAGTCCTACGCTTACTTAAACCACGATGTCAGGCAATGGGGTTTGTGAGTTTTGGACATAATCACACATAATGCATGGAAAAACCTGCAGTTTTAGACAAAAGGAGAGAAAGAATGTCTTGCTGTCTTGTCTGTCTTTGGTATACACAGACCACAAGATATCTCAGAGAATCCTTGGGGGAAAATAATGCACAGGGTAATCTTAGCAGCACAGCTGATGGGCCCTCCAGGCAATATCTGAGGTGAGAAGTTAGACTCCAAGACCATGCATCAGACTCTTCACAGGGCATAGTTCGGTCTTAGATGCTATCTTGGGCAAATGAATAACTATATGTAAAATCTTCCCCAGGCTGGGCGTGGTGGCTCAAGCTTGTAATCCCAGTACTTTGGGAGGCCGAGACGGGTGGATCACGAGGTCAGGAGATCGAGACCATCCTGGCTAACCCGGTGAAACTCCGTCTCTACTAAAAAATACAAAAAACTAGCCGGGCGAGGTGGCGGGCGCCTGTAGTCCCAGCTAGTCGGGAGGCTGAGGCAGGAGAATGGCCTAAACCCGGGAGGCGGAGCTTGCAGTGAGCTGAGATCTGGCCACTGCACTCCAGCCTGGGCGACAGAGCGAGACTCTGTCTCAAAAAAAAAAAAAAAAAATCTGCCCCAAAGGCTGAAACTTTTCATTTATATATCTGGTCCCTTTAAAATACTCAAACATGCCCTTGTTAATAGCTAAGAGCATGCTGTCCAATCTAACATAATGCAAGCCACATATAAAATTGTAAATGTTTTAGTAGCCATATTAAAAAAAAAATAAAAAGAAACAGGGAAAATCAATTTTAATAAGATATTTTATTTAACCCAATATGACTGAAATATCATTTCAATATGAAAGTTACTAATGAGAATATTTTACATTATATTTTTAAATATGGAGTAAGACTTCTAAATTAGATATGTATTTTACACTTTAAAGCACATCTCATTTTGGGATAGACACATTTCATATGCTCAATAACCACATGTATTTAGTAGCTACTATATTGAACAATGAGAATGATTTTAAAAAGAGAGTATTAAAAATTGAGTTTGAAGCTATTTATATCATTTAAGGAATACCTTAGATATTGCCTGCTTTATTTCAGAATAACTTTAGTTTTACAGAATTTGCAAAATTAGTACAGAGTATAACCTGCACCCAGTTTTATCTTGTTAACTTCGTCTATTAATATAGCACATTTGCCACAAGTAACAGGCCCATATTAATATTACTGCTAACTAAACTCTATTATTTATTCAGACTTTTATTCATTTTTCCTAAATGTTCTTTTCTTGTTCCAGGATTTTCTTCAGGACAACACAATCCATTTAGTTATCATGTCTCCTTAGGCTTCTCTGGGATACAACAACTTCTCAGATTTCCCTCGATGATTTTGACAGTTTTAAAGGCTATTAGTCAAGCATTTTATAGAATGTTCACTGATTTAGGTTTGTCTGATGTTTTTTTCTTAAGGTTAGGCTGGGGTTATGGGTTCTGGAAAAGAAGACCACTCCCCAAAGCTGAATATCATTCTCAACATATATCAAAGGCAAAAGCTATTAATGTGGCATCATTAACATTGCTAGCCTTACTCAACTCTCTATTGCAAGACTCTCTACTGTTAAATTATCCTCCTCCCTGTCCGCCTGCCACACCGCTTTCCCTATTGTTTTCTCTGTAAGCAAGTCACTTAGCGTAACTCATCATTAAGGGGTAGAGAAAAAGTAATTATATAAATTACGTTAAATTCTTCTGTATGAGAGAATTGTCTCTTCTCCCCCAGTTATTTTTATTAGTGTAGACTTTATACTCTGGTATAGACCCCTTCAATATTATTTGTTTTGTTGCTCAAATTGTTCTAGTTTGGGCCACTGGGAGCTCTTTCAGCTGGTGTCTGTGTATATATACTCATAATTTTGTTTTTTGACTAATTCCTTAGTTTCTGACACTAGAAGATGCTCCAGGTATATCTTGTAAATCCCATGCCCTGTCTCTAAAATCAGCTATTTCTTTAAGGAGATTTGGTTCCTTTTATTGGAGAATGGTGTTAAAAACTAACATCTAGGTGGTAGGTCACGTTATCATTCATTCACTCACTCATTCATTAATTCATTCATTCAGAGGCAGGGTCTATATCTGTTGCCCAGGCTGAAGTACAGTGGAGTGATCTCAGCTCGCTGCAACCTCTACCTCCTGGGCTCAAGCCAACCTCTCACTTCAGCCTCATGAGTAGCTGGGACTACTATTGGCACATGCAACCAAGCCCAGCTAATTGTTGTATTTTTAGTAGAGACAGGGTTTTGCCATGTTGCCCAGGCTGGTCTTGAACTCTTGAGTTCAAGACATCCCCCACATCTCGGCCTCCCAAAGTGAGCCACCATGCTCAGCCCATATTATCTTTTGATGAAAGAGTTCTGCCTTCTATAAATATATAGAATAGGAAACAATTTGATGAGTTCAGTATCTTAGGTCTAGTTTTGGTTTGATACCCCTTAGGCCTATACCTTTCAGTCTCCATCTCTCATTCCCACAGCAGCTGCCGTCTGACAGAGACTAGCTCTAGGTTAGTCTTTCACATTGAACTCCTTTGTTAATATGAAGATTGCCAGGTGTTTTCATGCATTAATGCCTAATTGAGAACCTTCTCTGAAGCATTCAGAAAAAAATGAAAGAGAATTGAAAATGTTGAGCTTTCTAGGGAAATTTTACATCAAGAAATCATCTCATAGGTGTATCAATCCCTGTGGAATGTTTCTTTTTGATTTGAAAAGAAGAGCTAGATGTGGAGACCTATACAAGCACATGGCATCAAGAACCACACCCACAGTTTATTCTAAATAGTGTTACTTGCCAGGTACTAGATAAGTGATTTGCACCATGATCTCATTTAATCCTTAAAAAAAATCCCCATACACAGGTGCTGGTACTATTGTTTCTACTCAACAGTTTAGGAAACTGAACCTGAAAGACTAGCTTGCCCATAGCCAGCCAGCTAGAGACTGAATGAGGTGAAGCCCTGGGTCCTAATCTTTCTGACCTTGGTTAAGCTCACTTATCTGATTTCACTCTAACCACTGTACAAAATAGGTTGTAATAAAGCCAGTCCTCTCAGACTATTCTGCTTCACAGCCTTTTAAAGGGAATTCTGTTTGTGCTTGGTATACAAGGTTTTACATGTACTTTGAAAAAGAAGCAACATTTGTTTTCAGAACACTCTTAAATTTTGGCTCAGCAGTGCAATCATCATGAACATGGCTGGAAATTTTAACTACACTTACCTGTCTCAGGCCCAGCTTTATTCTCTTTTCTTCCTTGCTGGCCTTCATGAGAAGGCCTGGTGCTGTGGCTCACGCCTATAATCCTAGCACTTTGGGAAGCAAAAGGTGGGTGGATCGCTTTGAGCTCAGGAGTTTGAGACCAGCCTGGCCAACATGGTGAAACCCCACCTCTATCAAAAACACAAAAATTAGCTGGGCATGGTGGTGCATGCCTGTAGTCCCAGCTACTTGGAAGGCTGAGGCACAAGAATTGCTTGAACCCAGGAGGCGAAGGTGACAGATCACACCACTACACTCCAGCAAGGGCAAGAGAGCAAGACCCTGTCTCAAAAAAAATTTAAAAAATCATGAGAAGAGAGGGCATGAGAGCATACTCAATGGAAAATTCTCTGGGAAATTGTGTTATTGAATAATGAAATATATATTTGGTTTTGCAATTTGATTTTATATTTGGATCCTGATATAACTATGCAGATTTGGTTAGTAATAGAACTGTAGTGAAAAATTTCCACTAACAAATTTTTTTTTTACTTTTTAAAAATTTTAACTTAGAAAGCAACATTGTATAATGGAAAACACATAGGTTTTAGAATGAGAGTGAATATGAATCAAATCCAGATTCTGCCACTTATTAATTGAATGACTTAAGAAAGCTTCTTAAATATTTTGTGCCCCAGTTACCTCCTTGATAAAATGAGAATAATAGAAGATTGTTAAAAAGAGCATAATACAGGATTGTTATGAAGGCCAGACAAATAGCACACACGAAGTACATGGCCCACAGTTAATCTCACTATGTCACAATACGTCCAGCTATGCCATAGTGATAACTTATGATATACACAGTGATAATGCACACAGTAGAGATTACTGAGTTAATGGTGATTTGGAGGCATGATGTCACGTGATCCTCACTGAAATTATTTGAGGAGTGTATTGCTGTTATGTTCCTGTTACTATATTATAGTTGCTGTTATCTTGTTGCTAATTACAAATAAGAAAAACAGACAGGAATGAAAAGAAGTTTGTCAAAAGAGGTCCAGTCAGGGAAGTCAGTATTTGAATCTAGTATTATCTGAGAGCAATGTATGCATTTTAATTCTCTACTACTTATTTTTACCTGTGAGTTCACTGAACAATAAGACAGGGTCTAACCTATTCCTATTGTAACCTAACGTCCTGCTTAATGCATGATAATACTCAGTAGGCTCAATAAATAACTGGTAAACTAGTGAATGCGAACTTCTCTCTCTATGACTAATAAAATTTAGCCAAATTAGAGAGAAATTTCCTTCTTCTTCTTCTTTTTTTTTTTTTTTTTTTGAGACAGAATCTCACTCTGTCACCCAGGCTAGAGTGCAAAGGCGTGATCTCAGCTCACTGCAACCTCTGCCTTTCAGGTTCAAGTGATTCTCCTGCCTCAGCCTCCTGAGTAGCTGGGATTACAGGTGAGCACCACCACACCTGGCTAATTTTTGTATTTTTAGTAGAGATGGGGTTTCACCATATTGGTCAAGCTGGTCTTGAACTCCTGACCTCATGATCTGCCCATCTTGCCCTCCCAAAGTGCTGGGATTACAGGCATGAGCCATCATACCCAGCCGAAATTTCTTAATTCTCAGGCCCAGCTTTATTCTCTTTTCTTCCTTGCTGGCAAAAATGATTTTTTAACAGGACTAAAATACTCATTGCTCACTCTTTTGTATAAAAACTACATAAGCAGCCTCCAGACCCATCCAACTTAGAATAAAAAGAGTAAATGACAAGTGTATTATTAAAGCTTTGATTAGTACTATTAGCCAAGGTCCAAAGAGGGTTTTTTGTTTGATAGTTTCAAAAAATCAAAAAGGCACATTTAATGTAGGTTCCTATGCATTTGCCACAAACTGAATGACTGACACTTCAGATTGTCAAAGTGTCAAATTCCTGTAAAGGCTTCCAAACCGAATGGTGTAGAGGTAACTGCTTTTTATGTTTCCAGACAGACTGCTAATTTTGGAGTTTAACCTATTCTTTGCTGAATTAATTTAGGTTTAGCGTTCTTGCTTTGTACTCTCTCTACTCTTAGAAACAGTCTAATCAGGGTTCGATTAGCGATGTTGTTTGTGAACCAATATGGAACACTATGGCCAGATGTGGCATCATGGCCTGTCAAATTCATTGTCCTCAAGCAAGAAAGAGAATTGCCATTCTCATCACTTTCTGACACAGTTTGGGAGGTGATTTCACAATTTGACTCATGTTTTCAAATAAAGAGGTGTCAACTTGATCCATGAGTGGTACTGCATGGTTCAGCCATGTGAAGGTAGAACCCGTTCTGTTTCCATTCAGAACAGTCACAGTAGGCCCTGGCATTAGGTAACACCTGGCCCACATTCTCATTTGAGGAAAATTCAGAAAATTCTTATTTATGAGTCTTCATCACCACTAAGCTTTGGAATGAGATTTGCATCCAGGTGGGATGGGGAAGAGTATGTAAAAGAAAAATGGCTCATGCCTGTAATCCCACCACTTTGGGAGACCAAGGCGGGTGGATCACAAGGTCAGGAGATCGAGACCATCCTGGCAAGCACGGTGAAACCCCATCTCTACCAAAAATACGAAAAATTAGCCAGGCGTTGTGGCGGGCGCCTTTAGTCCCAGCTACTCGGGACGCTGAGGCAGGAGAATGGCGTGAACCCGGGAGGCGGAGCTTGCAGTGAGCCGAGATGGCGCCACTGCACTGCAGCCGGGGCGACAGAGTGAGATTCCATCTCAAAAGAAAAAGGGAAGGGGAGGGGGAGGGGAGGTGGAGAGGAGGGGGGAGGGGCAGGAGAAGGGGGAGGGGAGGGGGAAGGGGGAGGGGAAGGGGGAGGGAGAGGGGAGGGGAGGGAAGATGGACTTTGAAATCAAATAGATTTGTGTTAAGTCACTGTTCTGTCACTTAGAAGCTTGTACGCCAATGAGGACCAATTCATTTTAATGGCCATAAAATAAGTTGCTAACACCAACAGTTTTCCAAATGTATGTTAGTTGGTTTTACTAGAAATCCTGCAAAAGTTATTTTAAACATTTGTTGCAATTTCATTACCAGATTAAAATATGTGTGTGTGTGCATGAGAGAGAGAGAGGCAGGGAGAGAGAGAGAGAGAGAGTCAAGAAGAGAGAGAAAGAGGCAGGGAGAGAGAGTTGCCAGTGGTTCCCCTTCATGGCTGTCATTTATGTTGCTAAAATGCAAATCATGTCACTACCCTGCCACAGCAGTCCACTTTTATATGTGGATTTTCTTTCTGGGGTTTCAATCATCTGAGGTCAACTGAGATTCAAAAATATTACATAAAAAAATTCCATAAATAAGCAATTCATAAGTTTTAAATTGCACACCGTTCTGAGTAGCATGATGAAATCTCTCACCATCTCACTTTGCCATCCCACCCAGGATGTGAATCAACCCTTCCTCCAGCATATTCAGGCCATTGACTCTGCCTGCCTATTATTAATAGTCACTTAGTAGCCATCTGCGTTATCAGATCAACTGTTATGGTATCGCAGTGCTTGTGTTCAAGAAACCCTTGCTTTACTTCATAACGGCACCAAAGTGCAAGAATAGTGATGCTGGTAATTCAAATATGCCAAAGAGAAGCCAAAGAGTGCTTCCTTTCACAGAAATGATGAAAGTTCTTGACTTAAGAATGAGAAAAAAATCATATTTTGAGGTTGTTTTATATACGTATATAACAATGATAACAGTATATGTAATTATAATTGTTCTATTTTATTATTAGTGTTAATCTCTTACTGTCCTTAATTTATAAATTAAACTCTCTCACAGGTATGTAGATATAGGAAAAAACATAGTATATGTAGGGTTCGGTACTATCTGTGGCTTCAGGCATCCACTGGGAGTCTTGGAATATAACCTTGGCAAATAAGGGGCAAAGACTTAACAGCCAGCCTTCAAAGGCACTTCCTTGCCAGAGGATTATAGTTCAAGGCCCTGAGGAGGCTGGGGAAAAGCATTATATGCCACTCTCACTCTGGCTTCTATCACTGCCGATTTCAGTCTCACATACACACACTCACACTATGCACCATGAAACTATCACCAATATTAAGACAATGAATATATCCATCATTTCCAAAAGTTTCTCCTTTACTTTCTTTTTCCTGCCCGACCCTGATTCCCTAGGTAACTATTGTTTTGTTTTCTGTCACTATAGATTAGTTTGCATTTTCTAGTGTTGTATGGAAATGGAAATCATACAGTTGTCGTTTCTTTGAAAGCTGGCTTCTTTATATCAGTGTAATTATTATGAGATTATCCTATATTGTTGCATGTATCAGTAGTTCATTCATTTTTATTGTATGATTCTATTGTATGGCTTTACCACTGTTTATAGATTCAATTTACCTATTAATGGATATTTGGGTTGTTTCCAATTGGGGAGCATTACAAATAATGGTTCTATAAAGAATCATCTATAAGTCTTCTATACCTGTATAATTTAATTCACTTGAATAAATTCTTAAGACTGGAAGAACTGGGTCATATGGAAGGTGTGTTTAACTTTTTAAGAAATTGCCAAAATATTTTCCCAATAATTTGTACTATTTTACATGCTAACAAGCAGTATATGAGAATTTCAAACACTCCACATCCTTGCTGACACATGGTATGGTCATTCCTTTTAATTTTAGACATTGCGATAGGTGTGTTCAGGCCACTGTTGTGGTTTCAATTTAAATTTCTCTAATGATTATAAGGAAATGCTTATTTGCCATTCATACGTATTCTTTGGTGAAGTATCCATAAGAAATCGTTTGTCTAATTATTATTATTATTATTATTTCTTAACATCATATTGAAGAGTTATTTTATGTAGTCCAAAAAAAAGTCTGTTACCAGATAATTGATTTGCACACACTTTTTTCAAATCTATGGTTTTTAAATATTCTCTTAGTAGTTTATTTTAAAGAGTAAAAATAATTATTTGTGATGAAGCCTAATTTATCAATATTTTCTTATGCAGATTATGTTTTCAGTGTTGTGTCTAAGAAACTGTTGCCTAATTCAAGGGCATAAAGGCTTTTTTCTATGTTTTCTTCTAGATGTTTTATAGTTTTACATGTTACATTTATATAAATGATCTATCTTGAGTTAATTTTTATATAGAGTGAGAGGTATGGATTCACATTCACGTTTGTTGCATACAAATATCCAGTTGTTTCAAAAACATTTGTTGAAAAGGCTATCTTTTTTTCACTGAATTGCTTATGCCAAAAATCAATTGTTCATTAATGTATGGATCTACTTCTCTGGATTTCTATTCTGTTCCCTTGAACTTTATGTCTATCTTTATGCCAACACCACACTGTTATGTTCCTCTAACATATAAAAGGACATGAAGTCAGTCAGTGTAATTCCTCCAAGTTTCCACTTCTTTCTCTTTTGTTTCAGCTACTCTAGGTACCTCATATTGCCATATGAGTCTTAGGATCAGCTTGATAATTTTTACCAGAAAAAAAAATCAAATGGGATTTTTATTGAAATTTCATTGCATCTGTAGATATGTTTCAGAAGGATTAAAATCTTAATATTGAGTCTTACAATTCATAACCACAGATTATCTCTCAAGTTTTTTAAAAAAAATCTTTCAACAATGCTTTTTGTTCTCAGTACACAAGTCTTAACACACCTTCCATCATATTTTTCCCTAAGTTTTTCAGATTTTAATACACTTTTAAATACGATTTTAAAAAATCAATTTCAGTTTTCAGTTGTATCCTGACACCTTGCTGAACTTAGATTAGCTCTAATAGCTATTTTGTAGCCTCCATAAAATTCTCTGCACAGTCAATCATGTCATATGCAATTTTAACTTTTCCATTTTAATCTGGATTCTCTCTCATGCACTCTGTCTCCTCCCTCCCACTCATGCACTGTCTCTTCTCTCCCGACCTTTCTCCTTTTTCTTCCTTCTCCTCCCTTCCCTTTTCTTCCACTCCACTCTCCTTCTTCATCTTCCATCTCTTCTCCCCACTTCCCTCCCTCTATTCCTTCTGTATGTTCTCTCCTTGTTTTGATTTAAAAACTTTAGCAAAAGTTTGAATACAAGTGGTGAAGGCAGCTATCCTTACCTTGTTCTTGATCTCAGTCTTTCATTCAGTCTTTCACCATTTTCTGACCTTTAAAGTTTGCTTCTAGTGTCAATTTAGTAAGAGTTTTTATCAGGAAAGTAAGTTGAATTTTTAAAATTTTTTCTTTCTCTATTTAGATGATGATATGGGTTACTTTTTCATCAGTTAATATAATGAGCTACATTTAATGATTTTCATATGTTAAGTCCACCATGCATTCCCACAATAAATCTTAATTGTATAGCCTGTGTTACTCATTTTATATACTGTTGAATGAAATGTACTAAAATTTTATTCAGATTTTTTGCATGTAAGTTCATGAAGAATATTAGCTTACTGTAGCAATGTTTTTGTCTGGTTTAGGTATCAAGGTAATGCGGGTCAGAAATAATTAGTTGGGAAATGTAGCTTTTCTTCAATTTTCTACAATAATTTGCATGGAAATGATACTATTTCTCTTTTAACTTTTCAGTGAAATTCATGAGTAAAGTCATCTTGACCTAGGAATGTCTTTATGGGAAACTTATTAACTATAAATTCAATTTATTTAATAGTTATAGGGCCACTCAATTTATCTATTTTTTCTTGAGTGAGTATTTTAGTTCTCTATGGCTACCGTAACAAATTATCACAAACTTGGTGGTAATTTATGAAAATGACAAAAATTATTTTCTCGCAGCCCTTGCAACCAGAAGTCCAAAATCAAAATATCTGCAGGACCAGGCTCCCTCCACCACCTCCTAGGGAGAATCCTGCCTTGCCTTGTGCAGCTTCCACTGGCTCCTGGCATTCACTGGCTTGTGGCAGTATAACCCGTGTCTTTGTCTCATTCTCACTTGACCTTCAGTCCTGTGTCTCTGTGTGTGGGAATCTCTCTCTCCCTTCTCTTATGAGACACCAGTCATTGGATTTAGGACTCAATGAGAATTTCATCTTGAGATCCTTAATAGTTACATCTGCAAAGACTAACGTGGGAGACACTCTCCACACTACAGCAAGCTATGATACTTGCCGTCTTTCCAGAGATTTGTCCATTTCATCTAAGTTGTCAAAATTATTGGGATGAGGTTTTTTTTTTAATAATAATTGGCCCTCTCACTTTCTTGATCTTGGTAATGTGTGTCTATTCTATTTTTAATCTATATCAGTCTAACTAGAGGTTTATCAATTGTACTGACCTTTTCAAATAATAAGCTTTATGTTTCATTGGTTTTCTCTATTGTTTTTCTGTCTTCTATTTCATCAAAGGAGAGTGCATGAAATCTTTATTTCTTGTCTTTTGCTTACTTCACATTGAATTTTTTTTTTCCCCTAAATAGGGTCTCACTTTGATGCCCAGGCTGGATGACAATGGCATGATCACAGCTCACTGCAGCCTCGATCTCCTGGGCTCGAGCAATCTTCTCACCTCAGCCTCCCAAATAGCTGGGACTGCAGGTATGCACCACCATGTTCAGCTAATTTTTTGTATTTTTTGTAGAGATGAGGTTGCACTACCTTGTCCAGGCTGTTCTCGTACTCCTGAACTCAAGCAGATTGCCAGCCTCGGCCTCCCAAAGTGCTGGGATTACAGAAGGCAGAGCCTGACCTTCTTTCAACTGCTTAAGGCAGAAGCTGAGGTAATCTGTTTGACTTTGCTTATTTTTAAAAGTAGGGATTTAGTGTTATTACACTTCCTCTAAGTTCTATTTTAGCAAAATCCCACAAATTCTGATATGATGAATTTCACTTTTATCCAGTTAATGATACTTCCTGACATCCCTCTTATTATTATTATTTTTAGACCATGGGTTATTGAGAAGGGTGTTATTTCATTTCCAAAGATTTGAGTATTTTCCAGACATCTTTTCTTATTGATTTCCAATTTAATTCCATTGTAGACATAGAAGATATCTGTGTGACTTAAATTATTTTAAAGTTATTAAAACATATCTTATGGCCCAGAATATAGTCTATCTTGATAAATGTTCCATGTGTACTTGAAAAGAATGTATTTCCTGCTCTGATTAGGTGGCATATTCTATAAATGTCAGGTTAAGATGGCTTTTAGTGTGGTTTAAATAATCAATAACCTTACTGATTTTCTGGGTTTTTTGTCCCATCTGTTATGAAAGAGGGATTACAATCTCAAATTATGACTGTAGATTCATAGATATCTACTTGCTGATCTGATAGTTTTTGTTTTATATATTTCAAAGCTCTGTTATTAGGTGCATAACGGTTTAGAGTTGTTACTTCTACTTCCTGAGTTGACTTCCTTTATAACAATTATAAAACAATAATGACCCTCTTTATTCCTGGTAATAGTCTTTGTCTAAAATCCACTTTGATATTACTATGGCTACTTCAGCTTTCTTTAGCTTAGTGTTAGCATGACTTATTTTTCCTTCTTCTTTACTTTTAACGTTTTTGAATTTCTATGTTTAATATGTGTTACTTATAGTTGGAATACATTTTTTCAATCTCATAATTTTTCAGTTTTAATTGACGTGGTTAGACTATTTATATGTAATGTTATTATGTAAATATCGAGCTTTAAATCTATCTTCATGCTTTATTTTTAACATTATTTGTCCCATATTCTTTTTAGCCTCTTCTTGTTTATTCTGCCTTATTTTAGATTAACAATATATTTTTCCATGGTGTATATGCGCCACATTTTCTTAATCCAGTCTTAATTCAGTCTGTCATTGATGGACATTTGGGTTGATTCCAAGTCTTTGCTATTGTGAATAGTGCTGCAATAAACATACGTGTGCATGTGTCTTTATAGTAGCATGATTTATAATCTTTGGGTATATATCCAGTAATGAAATGGCTGGGTCAAATGGTATTTCTAGTTCTAGATCCTTGAGGAATCGCCACACTGTTTTCCACAATTGTTGAACTAGTTTACAGTCCCAACAGTGTAAAAGTGTTCCTATTTCTCCACATCCTTTCCAGCACCTGTTGTTTCCTGACTTTTTAATGATTGCCATTCTAACTGGTGTGAGATGGTATCTCATTGTGGTTTTGATTTGCATTTCTCTGAAGGCCAGTGATGATGAGCATTTTTTCCTGTGTCTGTTGGCTGCATAAATGTCTTCTTTTGAGAAGTGTCTGTTCATATCCTTTGCCCACTTTTTGATGGGGTTGTTTGTTTTTTTCTTGTAAATTTGTTTGAGTTCTTTGTAGGTTCTGGATATTAGCCCTTTGTCAGATGGGTAGATTGCAAAAATTTTCTCTCATTCTGTAGGTTGCCTGTTCACTCTGATGGTAGCAACCATAAAAAAGGATGAGTTTGTGTCCTCTGTAGGAACATGGATGCAGCTGGAAACCGTCATTCTCAGCAAACTATCACAAGAACAGAAAACCAAACACCGCATGTTCTCACTCATAGGTGGGAAGTGAACAATGAGATCACCTGGACACAGGAAGGGGAACATCACACACCAGAGCCTATTGTGGGGTGGGAGGCATTGGGAGGGATAGCATTAGGAGATATACTTAATGTAAATGACGAGTTGATGGGTGCAGCACACCAACATGGTGTATACTTATGTAACAAACCTGCACATTGTGCACATGTACCCTAGAACATAAAGTATAATTAAAAAAAAAAAACTATATTTTTTTCAAATTCCTTTTTACCTTTTTTTTAAGTTATACCTCTTTGTTTTATTATTCCAGTAATTGTTTTAAGCTTTATAGTATACATCTTTAATTTATTACAGTCTACTTTCAAGTGCTATAATAACATTTCCTATATGCTATATGAATCTTACAATAATATACTTTAATTTCTCACCTCCTGGACTTTTGTTATTACTGTTAAACATGTTAGTTCTACATATACTATAAAACCCAAACTACTTACTTAATTTGTTAATATTTTTGCTTTAAGCAATCAATTATCTTTTAAATATATTTTACTTAAAGACTATTTTAATATTCAGCCATGTATTTACCATTTCTGGTGTTCTGTATTACTTTCTGTGGATGTGTGTGCTAACAATTTTTTATTTTTACATACAAACACTGTACCCACAAGTTAAATATAAGAAACTAATCTTTCCATGTCATGACTTAAAGTTTCAGGGTTTTTTACAATTGATTTTTTGAAATGTAATTCGCATGTGATACAATTCACCTATTTAAAGCACATAATTTGAATTTTTAGTATATTCACAGAGTTGTGCAACCATCACCACAATCTCAATATAGGATATATTTAGCACCAAAAAAGAAGCCCTGTACCCTTTATCAGTCATTCCTTCTTTTCTCTCAGTTCTCCTTTTACCTGCTTCTAGGCAAACACTAATCTACTTTCTGTCTCTATAGATTCATCTATTCTGGATATTTTATTAAATTGAATATGACCATAATTGGTGTTTTGTTATCTTTTCTGACTGGCTTCTTTTACTTAGCATGTTTTCAAGATTCCTCCATGTTGAAGCATGTATCAATACTTTATTCTGTTGTATCAATGGATAATATTCTATTGTATAAATATACTATATTTTGTTTATACATTCATCAGTTGATAAACATTTGAGTTGTTTCCACATTTTGGCTATTGTGAGTACTGCTGTAATGAACATTTATGTGCAGGTTTTGGAATAAAGTTATGTTTTCATTTCTCTTGAGTATACAACCAGGAGTAAATTTGCTGAGTCATATCTCATAATTCTGTTTATCATTTTGAGGAGCTGCCAAAGTGCTTTCCAAAGTGGCTGCATCATTCTACATTCCCTGCCAGCAGTACATCGTGATTCCAATTTGTACATATACTTGCCAATACTTGTTTTTTATTACAGCCATCCTAGTGAGTGTGATGTAAAATCACAGTGTCGTTTTGATTTGTATTTCCCTGGTAGGTAATGATGTGTGATTTTTTCACATGTTTATTGAACATGCATGTACCATCTTTGGAGAATATCAGGTTTTTTACCCATTTAAAAAAAATTGGTGATTCATCTTTTTTATTGTTGAGATATAACAATTATTTATACATTCTTAATACAAGTCCCTTATCAGATATGTGATTTATAAATATTTTCTCTTATCCAGTGGGTTTTAACTTTATTGATAACATGAATTATAGCATTTCTTTTATTTTGTGATGTCCTATTTACCTACTTTTTCGTTTGTCACTTATACTTCTGGTATCGTATCTACTTAGTAAATACTTTATATGAGTCAATGACCTAAGCCCTAAGGTATATATACAATCATAAAAGAAATGTATGTGGTTCCTGCTTTTATGTAGATTAAATTTAGTGGGAGACCCCGGCATTTATTTAAAATAACACATAAACATACAATTGTAAACTTATTAGTTCTATGAAGGAGAAAGCAGAGAGCTATGAGGAAGTATAACAAGAACTAAATCTAAACAGTGTGTATATGTGTGCATTTGTGTGTGTGTGTGTGTGTTTCAGTAGAGAGTTGTCAAGAAAGTGTTTCTTGATGAAGCAATGTTTTAATTGAGATCTGTAAGACTAGAAGAGGAGAGGGCAATGGAGAAAGTTTTCTAGGAAAAAAGGACCTGAGCAGACATGTCGTCTATAGAAACTGAAACGAAAAGTGTGGAGTTACAGAGAGAGCAAGGGTGAGAGAAGATCAGATGAGGCTATAGAAGTAAGTAGGGATAACAGCATGGAGCGTCTTGTAAACCATGCTAAGGATTTTAATATTTTCCCTAAGAGCAAGGGAAAGTGATTGGAGGGTTAATTGCTTTGGCTACAGTCTAGAAAACAGATTGTGGGGAGAATAAGTGTTAGTAAGCTGGCCAGTTAGGAGGCAATCATTCAGGCAATGGTGATGATGGTGGCATGGAGTATGGTAATATTAGTACAGGTGAAGCAAAGGAAAGAAACTGGAGGGATACTTGCTTAGAAGAATGAACAAGCCTAGACTTTGAGTAAGATATGGGACTTTGCACACTGGATTGATTGCCACATTTGTCCTAGAAGGAAGAAGGTGTACTCGGTGCCTCAAGTCTTAAAATTATCTGATCTAGTTCTCAAACAAACACTTCGCTGTCCCTCAATAAGACTGAGTACTTGAATTTCTTGCTTTCTTTGGCTTCCAGATCTGATAATATTAACTTATTTTTATTTTTTCTCCTATATAGAGGCTCTATATCATGCTTCAGATGTAATATTTGATATAAATCTTCAAGTGCTGATATTACAATCACTTCTCTGCTAAATTCTGTGCATTAATCTCCTTATATATATACATTTTTCATCTGGCAGCCAATAGTACAACCTGTCTAGTCAAGTTCAGTCTTCTAGAACTAAACCATGTGACTGACTTTCTTACAAGCAATACCCTAGAATGTGGAGTGGGCAGAATTTGCCCTCTCTGACCATTCACTGCAAACCAATCTCTAGTACAGATAAGCCAGGTCTATAACTGACATGTAATCTTAAAAGCTTGGGAACTGAGATGCTTCAACAAAAAGAACAATCTTAATGTTCACAGTATCTCCTTATCCTGAGTTTCCCTAATCAGACCACCTATTCACCACACCCTCTGCAGAACACAATAAGAAATTTACTGTTTCTTTCAAACATAAAAATTGATAAACTTCTTCCTAGATGCTTAATTACCTTCTCCTCCTGTGATTCCCTATATTATGGCTCCAACATTTACAGTGCATATTCTTGTAATTGCTCCTATATGTAATTACATTTACATAAGACTTACATAATTTTTCCTGCATTATAAGGTGATGATTCATTTTTCAGAAACTTTTTTGATGTCCCAAACAGGATACACTGGAGCTATATTTATTTCTTACAAGAAATGTTAAAGTAAGTAAAAACATATACATGTGTATTATTAGCCTGTCACAGGCTAGTATTCAGAAATTTGGAAATTAATATTCAAATAGGTGTAAGTAGAATGGAAATGAGTAGAAAAGGCATACTCATGTAAGAGTGTCAAATTATTATTTCCTTGTAACATCAAGAAAGGTATAACATCAAAAGATATATATTATATACCAAGTATAATAAAAATAGAAGCACTCCATAATGACAATAAAAATCTAAAGAAATAATTTTTCCCTAAAGTTGCAAATATTCCACTCCATTTGTGTATGAAACCCACTGGGCTTCAATACAGTAAGGCTTTGGATTCAACTGTATCTGAATCCAAATCCTAGACCTGCAGCTTTTAGCTGAAAGATTTTGGACAAGTTATTTAGTTTCTCTGAGTTGAATTTTCCCATCAGTAAAGTTGGGATAATAATGCATACTTCAGAATATTGCTATAGGATTAAGTAAGATAGCTAAGAGAAATTAAAGAGTGCTTGCTCTACAGTAGGTGATCAGCTAATTTTAGTTTCATTCTCTACCAGTTCTTTTCTTTATAGAATTTTATGTTTCTTACTAGTGTGTTTTGGTTGTTGGTAGGCAAGACAAGTAACTAAAATTATTTTATATGTGGAGCTAATTAAAAAAAAAATTGCAGTGGTTTCCAGACGTTTGTGAAATGTCAGAATCACCTGCAGATTTTGTTAAAGCATACGTTGCTGGGTACCACCATTAGCGTTTTTGATTCAGTAGGTCTGAGGTCAGCCCAAGAATCTGTAGTTCTAAAAAGTGATGCATTGCTAGTTGCATGCATTCTCCAACCACAGTTGGAGAACTGTTGCAGTAATACATGTGCAACAACCAAAACAAGATAATGGGGGCGGGGAGGATTGGGCAGATCATGGCAGACAGGAGGCAGAACTAGATTGCAACTCTGACTGGGACAGAGCAGCGTGTGGAGGCTCGCATCATGAATCTTTGCTTCAAAACGACTGCAGGTATAAATCAGGAAACCCAAGAGAACCCACAGAGCCTCTGAAGGAAGCAGACTGCTCCTGCAGGACAAAGGAGACATCCCAAGTACTGTGAGTGCCCAAACTGTGGAAATGGGAAAGAGAGATCATCTGCCCCCAAACACACACCCTCACTGGGGAAACTGAAGGTCTAGATTACGACACAAGATTCTAACCTTACCTGGAGCTGAGTCAATTGAGAGAGCCAAGTAAAATGCAGGGGTAGACGAAGCAGTGGGAAAAGTTCTGTGAGCTTGATGGGTCCTCTACCAAACCATTTCTGCCTGGCCTCATAGGTGTCCTTTGGGAGGGTGGACAGAGGCATTGGGAAAAGGCCACAGGGAGAAGGAAATCTCCAACTGAACTTTGTAACAACTTGAACTGATCAAGAAGTCTCCTGGCCAGAACTCAGGGAAGGGCATGAATCTGGTATGCAGACTCCACAGGCAGGGGAAAAAGGAAAGGCATACTTGCTTTTCAACTGGGAGGCAGGTAGCTTGGGGCAAGTTCTCAGTCCTGCTTGCCCACTGCCTGGAAACAGACTTGGTGCCGTTGGGGATGGGGACATGGTAGGAGTGAGACTGGCCCTTTGGATTCTGTGGGAGCTGGGTGAGGCTTGTGACTGCTGGCTTTCCCCCACCTCGCTGACAACCTGCATGACAGAGTGAAGATAACAATAATCCTCCTAGGAACATAACTCCACTGACCTGGGGACATCATCTCCATCACCCACAGCAGTCGCAGCAAGACCCACCCAAGGAAAGTCTGAGCTCAGACATGCCTAGCCCTGCCTCAACCCAATGGTTCTTCCCTACTCACCCTGGTAACTGAAGACAAAGTGTGTATGCTCTTGAAAGTTTTAGGGCCCCAACCACCTCCTCTTCGTCCTCATACTACCATAGCTGATGCTCTCTGGAAAGTGCCACCTCCTGGCAGGATGCCAACCAGCACAGAAATAGTGCATTAAACCACCAAAGCTAAGAAATCTAAGAGTCCATTTCACCACCCCTGCCACCTCCACCAGAACAGGTGCTGGTATCCATGGCTGAGAGACCTACAGATGGTTCACATCACAGGACTGTCTGCAGACAACCTCCAGTACCAGCCTGGAGCCTGGTAGACTTGCTGGGTGGCTAGACTCAGCAGAGAGATAACAATCACTACAGCTCTGCTCTCAGGAAGCCACATCCATAAAAGGGGGAGAGTACTACATCAAGGGAACACCCCATGGGACAAAATAATCTGAACAACAGCCTTCAGCCCCAGACCTTGCCTCTGACAGAGTCTACCCAAACGAGAAGGAACCAGAAAATCAACTCTGATAATATGACAAAACAAGGTTCTTTAACACCTCCCCAGAAAATCACACTAGCTCACCAGCAATGGATCCAAACCAAGAAGAAATCCCTGATTTACCTAAAAAAGAATTCAGGAGTTTGGTTATTAAGCTAACCAGGGAGGCACGAGAGAAAGGTGAAGCCCAATGTAAGGAAATTAAAAAAAAAAAAAAAAATGACACAAGAAGTGAAGGGAGAAATATTCAATGAAATAGATAGCATAAATAAAAAACAATAAAAACTTCAGGAAACAATGGTTACTCATAGAAATGCGAAGTGCTGAGCAATAACATCGAACAAGTAGAAGAAAGAAATTCAGAGCTCAAAGAAAAGGTTCTTGAATTAACCAAATCCAAAAAGACAAAGAAAAAAGATTAAGAAAATATGAACAAAGCCTCCAAGAAGTCTGGGACTATGTTAAATGACCAAATCTAAGAATAATCGTCATTCCTGAAGAAGAAAATAAATCTAAAAGTTTGGAAAACATATTTGGGGGAATAAACGAGGGAAACTTCCCCAGCCTTGCTGGAGACCTAGCCATCCAAACACAAGAAACACAAAGAACACCTGGGAAATTCATTACAAAAAGATCTTCACCTAGGCACATTGTCATCAGGTTATCTAAAGTTAAGACGAAGGAAAGAATCTTAAGAGCTGTGAGACAAAAGTACCAGGTAACCTATAAAGGAAAACCCATCAGATTAACAGCAGATTTCTCAGCAGAAACCCTATGAGCAAGAAGGAATTGGGGTCCTATCTTCAGCCTCCTCAAACAAAACAATTATCAGCCAAGAATTTTGCATCCATCGAAGCTAAGCTTCATATATGAAGAAAATATATAGTCTTTTTCAGACAAACAAGTGCTGAGAAAAGTCACCGTTACCAAGCCACTACTACAAGAACTGTTAAAAGGAGCACTAAATCTTCAAACAAATCCTGGAAACACATCAAAACAGAACCTCTTTAAAGCATAAATCTCATAGGACCTATAAAACAAAAATACAATAAAAATAAACAAGGTATACAGGCAACAAATATCACGATAAATAGAATGGTAACTCAGATCTCAATACTAACATTGCATGTAAATGGCCTAAATGCTCCACTTCAAAGATACAGAATTGCAGAATGGATGAGAATTCACCAGCCAACTATCTGCTGCCTTCAAGAGATTCGCCTAACACGTAAGGATTCAGATAAACTTAAGGTAAAGGGGTGGGAAAATAAATTTTATGCAAATAGACAAGAAAAGCAAGCGGGAGTAACTATTCTTATATTAGACAAAACAAACCTTCAATCAACAGAAGTTAAAAAAGACAAAAAGTGACATTACATAATGTCTCTATTTATATAATGATAAAAGGCCTTGTCCAACAGGAAAATATTACAATTCTAAACATATATGCATCTAACACCGTAACTCTCAAATTCATAAAACAATTACTAATAGACCTTAGAAATGAGATAGACAGCAACACAATAATACTGGGAGACTTCAATACTCCACTGACAGCAGTAGACAGGTCATCAAGACAGAAAATCAACAAAGAAACAATGGATTTAAACTATACCCTGGAACACATGGACTTAACAGATATACACAGAATATTCCATGCAACAACCACAGAATATACATTCTATTTAACTGTGCATGGAACTTTCTCCAAGATATACCATATGATAGGCCACAAAATGAGCCTCAATAAATTTAAGAAAATTGAAATTATATCAAGTACTCACTCAGACCATAGTGGAATAAAACTGTAAATGAACTCCAAAAGGAAATTTCAAAACCATGCAAATACATGGAAATTAAATAACCTGCTCTGGAATGATCGTTGGGTCAAAAATTAAATCAAGATGGAAATTTAAAAATTATTTGAACTGAACAACAATAGTGACACAACCTATCAAAACCTCTGGGTTACAGCAAAAGTGGTGCTAAGAGGAAAGTTCATAGCCCTAAACTCCTACATCAAAAAGTCTGAAAGAGCACAGACAGTCTAAGGTAACACCTCAACGAACTAGAGAAACAAGAACAAACCAAACTCAATCTCAGCAGAAGAAAGGAAACAACCAAGATCAGTGCAGAACTAAATGAAATTGAAGCAAAAAAATTACAAAAGATAAATGAAACAAAGAGCTTGTTCTTTGAAAAGATAAATAAAATTCATAGACCATTAGCAAGATTAGCCAAGAAAAGAAGAGAGAAAATCTAGATAAGTTCAATAAGAAATGAAACAGGAGATATTACAACAGACACTACAGAAATACAAAAGATCATTCAAGGTTACTATGAACACCTTTATACAAATAAACTAGAAAATCTAGAAGAGATGGATAAATTCCTGGAAATATACAACCCTCCTAGCTTAAATCAGAAAGAATTAGATACCCCAAACAGACCAATAAGAAGCAGTGAGATTTAAATGGTAATTTAAAAATTACCAACAAAAAAAAAGTCCAGGACCAGACAGATTCACAGCAGAATTCTACCACACATTCAAAGAAGGATTGGTACCAATTCTATTGACACTATTCCACAAGATAGAGAAATAGGGAACCCTCCCTAAATTATTACAAAGCCCAGGAAAGGATATAACCAAAAAAGAAAACTATAGACCAATATCCCTGATGAATATAGATGCTAAAATCCTAAGAAAATACAAGTTAACAACATCCAACAATATATCAAAAAGAGAATTCACCATGATCAAGTGGGTTTCGTATCAGGGATGCAGGGATGGTTTAACATATACAAGTCAATAAATGGGATACACCACATAAATAATTAAAAATAACAATCACATGATCATCTCAGTAGATGCAGAGAAAGCATTTGGCAAAATCCAGCATCATTTGTGATTATAACTCTCAGCAAAATCAGCATACAAGGGACATACCTCAATGTGATAAAAGTCATCTATGACAAACCCACAGCCAACATAATACTAAAGGGGGAAAAGTTTAAAGGATTTCCTGTTAGAACTGGAACAATACAAGGATGCCCACCCTCACCACTCCTCTTCAACATAGTACTGGAAGTCCTAGACAGAGCAGTCAGACAAGAGAAAGAAATAAAAGGCATCCAAATTGGTAAAGAGGAAGTCAAAGTGTCACTGTTCGCTGATGATATGATCATTTACTTAGAAAACCCTAGAGACTCCTCCTGAAAGCTCAAAGAACTGAGAAAATAATTCAGAAAAGTTTCCAGATATAAAATTAAAGTACACAAATCAGTAGCTCTTCTATACACCAACAGCAACCAAGCTGAGAATAAAATCAAGAACTCAATCCCTTTTACAATAGCTAAACAAAACAAAACAAAACAAAAAAAACATAGTAATATACCTCACCAAGGAGGTGAAAGACCTTTACAAGGAAAACTACAAAATACTGATGAAAGAAATCATAGACAACACAAGCAAATGGAAACACATCCCATGCTCATGGATGGGTAGAATCAATATTGTGAAAATCACCATACTGCCAAAAGCAATCTACAAATTCAATGCAAGTCCCATCAAAATACCACCATCATTCTTCACAGAACTAGAAAAAAAGAATCATAAATTTATATGGAACAAGAAAAGAGCCCACATAGCCAGAGCAAGACTAAGCAAAAAGAACAAATCTGGAGGCATCACACTACCTGATTTCAAACTATACTATAAGGCCATGGTCACCAAAACAGTGTGGTACTGGTATAAAAACAGGCCGATCTTCGACAAAGCATACCAAAACATAAAGTGGGGAAAGGACAACCTTTTCATCAAATGGTGCTGAGATAATTGGCTAGCCATATGTAGGAAAATGAAACTGGATTCTCATCTCTCGCCTTATACAAAAATCAACTCAAAATAGATTAAGGACTTAAATCTAAGACCTGAAACTATAAAAATTCTAGAAGATAATGTTGAACAAAACCTTCTAGACATTGACTTAAGCAAGGATTTCATGACCAAGAACCCAAAACCAAATGCAATAAGAATGAAAATAAACAGCTAGGACTTAATTAAACTAAGGAGCTTTTGCACAGCAAAAGGAGCAGTCAGCAGAGCAAACAGACAACCCACAGAGTGGCAGAAAATCTTCACAATCTATACGTCTGACAAAGGACTAATATCCAGAATCTACAACGAATTCGAACAAATCAGCAAGGAAAAAAAAAACAATCCTATCAAAAAGCGGGAAAAGGACATGAATAGACAGTTCTCAAAAGAAGATATACAGATGGCCCATAAACATATGAAAAAATGCTCAACATCACTAATGATCAGAGAAATGCAAATCAAAACCACAGTGCAATACCACCTTACTCCTGCAAGAATGACCATAATAATAAAAAAAAAAATAGATGCCAACAGGGAACACTGCTACACTGCTGGTGGGAATGCAGACTACTACAACCACTATGCAAAACAGTGTGAAGTTTCCTTAAAGAACTACCATTTGATTCAGCAATCCCACTACTGGGTGTCTACCTGGAGGAAAAGAAGTTATCATACAAAAATGATACTTGCACATGCATGTTTATAGCAGCACAATTCATAATGGCAAAAACGTGAAACAAATCCATCAATCCATGAGTGGATAAAGAAACTGTCATATATATGTGAATGACATGTGTGTGTGTGTGTGTGTGTGTGTGTGTGTGTATAAAATTAAATACTACTCAGCCATAAAAAAGAATGAATTAATGGCATTCACAGCGACCTGGATGATATTGTAGACCATTATTCCAAGTGAAGTACCTCAGAAATGAAAAACCAAACATCTTATGTTCTCTCTCATAAGTGGGAGCTAAGCTATGAGGATGCAAATGCATAAGAATGACACAATGGACTCTGGGGACTCAGGAGTAAAGTGTGGGTGGGAACGGGGTGAGAGATAAGAGACTTCAAATAGGGTTCAGTGTATACTGCTAGGGTGATGAGTGTACCAAACCTCACAGATTACCACTAAAGAACTTACCCACGTAAGCAAACACCAGCTGTTCCCCAATAGCCTATGGAGATAAAAAATTCTTTTTAAATAAATAAAAAATAAAGTTAAAAAGATTTTTTTTAAAGATAATTGGTAAAAAGGGAGAGAAAACCACACTTTTCAAAGTCATATTTACTGTTCTAAATTTTCACTATAATCTACCGAAGAGTTAGAACAATCCCACAGATAGGACTCAGCATACCCAGACTTGGCCTCTTTTGGTGTGGCCTTGGGCATGTCACTTCGCTATTCTTAGCTTTGGTTTCTCCATCCTAAAAATTACGGGACTGAAGTACGTCAGTGTTCTTAAAACTGTGCTTTCTAAGCACTGGGAGATCAGAGCAAACTGAAGGATGGTCTTCACGGGGGAATTGAACAGACAAGAATTGAACAGACAAGAATCTCATTCCCACACAGATCAGCTCTCCTTATAGAACTCTTAATATAATATAGTTCTACAGAAGAAGCCAAACCAAATCAAAATAAATAAACACAATCCAGTCTGAAACATCTTTAGGCTAGATGATATCTGTGGTCACTTTTACCATGGCTTTCTCAAATATTGAGCTCCATATACGGAGCTTTCTGTGATTATAATGATAAGCAATAGCAATAAAGACCTTACACACTACAAATTTCAAACTTCAAGCTATATTCAGTGCACTTTTGGTGTTAAGAAGTTTTCAATTCCAATGATTTGAAAGCAGATAAGCCATTCTTATTGCCTATGCTAACTCTGTGTGTGTGTGTGCGCGTGTATCTCACTCTAATAATTTGAGCAGCTTCATAATACAGCTAGCATTTTTGAGTGCTTGTTCTGCGTCACCTAGTATACTAAGAACTTAAAATGTATTTTTAGTTCAATCCTTAGAAAAACTCTTTTAGGTAATATTATTATTCCCAACCCAGAAATGCATAAATTCTAGCACAAATAATTTAACTAGCTTGCTCATGAGCCACAGGTAGTAAAAGGCAATGATGGGACTTGAACCTAAGTCTACTTGTCTATAACTTTATGTCGTACTTATTCTATGAGGAGATTCAAATAATCAGAGAGTTATCAAATGGAGCAATTAAAATATATAGATCTCTTTGTCTGATATATAAAAAAAAATTAAAAAAAACAAGGATATTAAATCCCCCTGTGAGAGGAGCTAGGCTTTCTCCAGCAGGAAAGTTTCATCCAATGAGTAGGAAGAAGGAGAGTTTAAGGTTTGCCCAGAGTCATGGAGGTGATGGTATGCACTATTAAACACTATTACTTTATTTCTTTATTTGATTTTTCAAATGTGAGCTTGGCTGAAAGTCTTTAGCTAAGTTTATGGCATTAAAACAAACAACAGTATATGCTAAGTGAACTGCTGTAGTCAAAAGCAGTGACAACTGTGTATGTTTTGGGGAGGTGGTAAGATATGAAATAGGGAAAGTATGATGAGACAGATATCCCACTGTAATGCCACCACCTCGACCAAGAAGACTGATAACTATGTAATGGGTGTTGACTCCAAAGATGCTTCATTTTAATCTTCTAATTGCATATGAATAAAGCTTTAATGGAGCAGATTAGACTCACGGCCCAATAATCTAAAGAGAACTGGATAGTGTTTTTCTACAAACTCTGAGCAGGTCAGTAGCTGGATGATTCCTTATAATTCAAAGATACTCATCCCTTTTATTAATAATTGTTTAAGCAATTCAGTCAAAAAATAAAGGATCATCATACAATGAGCCCTATGATTGAGACTTACATTCAGAAAATCTTGTTATAACTCTTGAAGTGATGGTAACTTACATCCTAAATTGGGTTTTAGAGCTGCTCTGCCTTAATACAGGCTTTCACAGGTGAAACAGTTTCTTGGGATATTAGCTAACTAAGAGCCTAACCCCAGTCTGAGCTGCTCATTTTTATTTTGCAGCTTTATTCATTATCTATTCTCAACAAGTATCTGTGAAGGTTGAAGAAAAATAATTATCACAAAATTTATGTAAATAAAGTTTTTACAGACAAAAAGAGAGAGAGCAGAAAAGGGAATCACCTTCGCCTCAACTTTTTCCTTAACTATGAATCATTGACACATACATTGCATTTTTAAATTTTTCTCATAAGGTATAATTAGAAATTTCAATGAAAAATACTAAGGAATAAACGTAGAAACAGAACATAAACATAACCAATATGAAAGAAATTAGTTAACTATTGTAAGATATTTACCTTTTTGATAACTAAATGTCATGAACAACTGATTTTTATAGCATACTCAGCCAATAAGCACAGGAAACATAAAATATTAATAAAAATAATACTATACAAATGAATAGTGTTAATCCCATTCATAGGGTCTTCTAATCCTTCTATTATATACTAATGCATCTGGCATGAAATTCCATTTGTTCTGTTTCTTTTTTCAATGTTTCTCCCAATTTCTTTGTCAAATTCAACATCTTTAAAGGTAAATATTTCATTTTACCAACATACTACAGTTGTTTGTTCATTTTTCAGAGTAGGTAGTTGAGCTACTTCAAAATGACATTATTTTGCAGGTTACAGATCTTTACAACTTTGACGAGCTCCTGATTTTCACATGACAACAATTTTTATCTCACTTCTTGAAAAATGCATGCAAAGACTGTGAGCTTTGGGGTTAATTTGTGGTTTTAGCCCCTACATTTTCACATTTAAGGGAAACATCTGTCCTACTAATCATTGTTGTTTTTATGTCAACTGACAATGCATTCAAATACTGATTAAAATAAGAAGACACCATGGGCTTCCAGTGCATATCAAACAGAAGAACAATGAACACCCAGATTACGTTAGAAGGACTGTGACTGAAGACATTTAGACAGAATATGTGTTGATAGGGTAATTATTAGGTGGAGTAAATTGCAATGTAGAAGCCTCAAAAAGTACTTGTATAAATAGTTTCTTTTCCACAAAAGAGGTCTTGTGTTTGGAAAAAAAAAAAAAAAAGTCTTTTAAATTCTGGTAACTTCCAAAATCAATTGCCCCAAGTTCAACTGTAAGAATATTTTTAGTGTTCCTCTCTGAAATGCAGAATACATATTAATTTTGAGTGAATAATTTTTAGTACTGGAAACCATACCTGATCTGGTGGTTTCTTCTTCACTCCATGCAGTGAGAATCAATAGATTGATGTGGTGAGACAGTTACTTCGGGTGATCTAAAATGAAAAAGGCATTTTAAAATTAGGAAAAGAAACCTGAAAACTTCAATAATAATGGCCTCATAATTTTTTTTTCCAGTCAATCAGCAACATTTACTGTGTATCCACTGTGTACTGAGCCCAGTTTTATGTGGGCATGGAGATGTAAAAGAAAGAGTAGAGAGAATCTAGCTTAATGCTGATAAAGACTTGTGAAATAAATGAATAGTAAATTAAAATAGAAAAAATATCATCATCATTTTTCTGGATGACTAGTTTAAAAATTATTTGGGAAGGAAAGATACCACATATTTGATATATATATTTATGTAATCATTCAAAAATATTTTAATTTGTATCACTTTTTATATGCTGAGCAGAGAGACATAGTACCTCCAAGCTTAAAGCTTTGGTTTCAAGGTGCATATACACTGTGGATACATAAAGAAACTAAAATTTCTGAGATCTCACTGTGTTCTGTGTTTGTCTTTATGAGGTTTATTGGCGAAATCACCTTTTCCTCAGAAATATCTTATTTCCACATGGTTATTTACATGGCAACTGAGATTAAGGTAATGAACACCATTTATAGTAGTGTCAAACTCAAGCCTGCTACTAATATCAATTTACTTTGACCACGACCCCAGGGGTAATTACTAGACAATTACCCAAAGGCTATAGGCAAACCAAAGATATGGATGGCAAATTGGTAAACAAGATCAATAAAAATGATATAGGCCAATGAAATAAGACTTCATGTTTTATTTCTCATTATTGTATTTACAGTTAGAAAGTGTCTGGCATACTTAACAAAAGCAAGCTAAATTAGTAAGTGAGGAATGCCAGGAAGATATTACTCAAATATCTATATCAAATATGTACCCAAATAATATAAATGCTTAGTACCATCTTTGAATTATCTATGATTACAATCTCTATTTAAAATAAATTATGGCATTGTATTTATAATTGGAGGAAAACATTATTTTGCCAGCTACAGCCACAGCAGTTTTAAATACACACAGAAACTTCTTAAATAGAGGTCCCTTGTTTTAATGTAATTTGATGTAGTTTTTCAAGTCTTTAATTGGTGTTTTTTAAAGATATACTGCTTTCTCTAAGAGAAAAAGAAGAATTTGGAGATCCCAGGTACTCTGAAAGGTAGAAGGGATAAGATGAAGGGAGGAGAACAGAGGAGGAAGAAGAGGAAAGAAGGAATCAATGAAATAGATGGCCATCCCCAAAGACTTCCCAATTTTCAGTAACATAGACAAAATTCATGCATAATGTGATATAGACATACTTTTGTATATATTGGAAAAAAGAATGCATTTCAGATGGAATTTACACAGCTTGGAAAAATATAAACTCCCTAGGTAATTAACACACATTTTAAGAAGAGCTATTTAAATTTCATATGCTATGAAATTCAGAGAGGTATTCAAAAAATTTCATGTAGATTAAAGATCTTGAAGAACTTAAATACCACAATAATATTATTTATGCAATATAAAATATAAATATTAATCTCAATGTAGTAGGCTGAATAACCACTCCCCACCTCCAAGATGTGCACGTTCCGATCCCTTGAACCTGTGAATGTTCCCATGTATGGTAAAAGGGACTGTGCAGATGTGATTGAATTAAGGATCTTGAGATAGAGACATTATTCTGAATTATCTGGGTAGGCCCAAATATAACCAGAAAGGTTCGTGTAAGTAAGAGATGGAGGTAAGAGGGACCGTCACAGAGAGATTTAAAGATGCTATGCTGCTGGATTTGAGATGATAGAAGGGACCATATAAGCAAAGGATGCAGGGACCTGCGAAACTGAAAAAGGCCAGGAAACAAATTCTCCCCTAAAGAAAGACTCTAAATTTATGCTAAATTGTTAGAGCAACAATAAGAAACTAACACACTAAGTAAAATCTTGATTAACGAGGAGTCAGATTTGGATTGAAACTATCAAAAGTTTTCTTCAACACATGGTCAAATAATAATAAAACAATCAGATTGTTTAGGTATATGTAGAGGGGGAGGATACACACCACTGAAGTGAAGCCCTTAATATGGTACATTTTATTTTATGTAAAATTGTATATTATGCAAATTATATCTAAAAAAATCAATAAATCACCTGATGAATAAAGACTGCACAATAATAAGCAAGTTTTATTTTAATCTATTGTTTGAACCATTTCAATGCAACACTAATCTATTTTCTTTTGTTTTCTGAAAATATGGTGATAATGATGATGATAATCATAACAATTTTGATGAAGACAATAACCATGTTGCTTTTTGTCCAGGCTGATTCTTTTAGAGTCTGTTCCTAGCCTAAAGAAATATAATACATTAAAGAAAAAAAAAAAAAAAGAAAAAACGCTTTCTAATTATAATACTCACCATTTAATTACTCGATTCTGATCCACTAGGGAGTCTGATCCACTCCCTAACATTGTTCCTTACTTCTTTTGGACCACCTTATTTTTTTATTGATTTCTACCCAACTTAACCTCAGCCCCAGATTCTTTTTGTCAACCTGATTCTACTCTGGATACCGCTTTCACCTCTGCTCCAGAGTGACTCTGTGATCTGCCTTTCAAGAGGAACCTAGTGCCTCGACTTGGTCTTCCTCTACACTGAGATACAGCTAGACAGTCCATCCCCAAATCCAGAGCAGATAATGGAAAGTATCTTTCTCTACATCATCGTCAATAGGATATTGATCAATATCATAACAAAAAGAAAAATGGAATTATGAAAAAAGGAATTAGTCAAGACAGTGCCCAGAAGGAAGGCTTTTTTTGTGGTGGAGCCTTGATGATAGTAAGGAGCTTGGTACATATGATGGGGGGATATGAGCTCAGATGTGGAGAGAGAGAGCAAATGAAGATGGTCCAGAAAATCCAGCTCCATCCTACTATAGCCCACAGCTAATAGTACTGTTGTAGACATTAGAGAAGATGGGAGAAAAAAATAAAACCTAATTGAGCTTAGCAGTTTTTCAGTTAACAATATTGAACACTGTATCAATAAAATATAACTCCAAGCATCCATCACAAGGATCATAATGAAATAAAGAGATTTGAGTGTTCAGTAAGATCTACTCTGAAGATTTTTATAACATTCACTTCTTGGATTCACATTTAAGAGGACTATGTCAACAGAAATCTTAGGAATATATTTTATGAAATAGCACTTTTATGTTTAAGCTGGTATTTAGTGACTGTGATGGGCCAAGAATTGTAATAATTACTTTCTGTGTATCATATTATTTAGTCATGATGATAAATACAAAATTTGGTACTATCTTTTTTATTTTATAAACTATAAAACTAAAGATCAAAGAAATTAAATAACTTTACCCGATTGGTAAACACTGATACACATTCAATTTTATGTCTGTCCTACTACAAACTTGTGCTTTAAACTCTTTTGGGATATAACATAAATTTATATACAAATAGTGTAGTGTGTTGCCACTACTAAAGCCAAAATTTCAGCTTTAAAAAAAGATCATTTGGGTCTTCTATAAAACGTAGATAATGTTATTCACAAGACAAAGTGTCTTTGTGCTGTATTTATTGCCCTTTTCTCTCATTTGAGGATATATGACTGATAGAAAAGAGCTGAATAGTCTCATAGAGAGAGCCCTTTCCTTCTTTCAGCATTTTGGCACTATTGCAAAAAGACTGTCCCAATTTCAAAGGACAGATGCAACGACTAATGGCAAATAAGTAATGGAAGCTTTTATGGGTGACTCAGTAAGTTATCAAAACTGAAAATATATAGAAAAGTGTCACTCTGGAAAAGAGAATTATTTAAAGCCACTCCTAATAAAGTGATGCCAGAAATTAACAAAACACATCAGTTTCAGAGATCTATAATTAATCTTATCAGTGGATGTGGCAGGATAGATTCCTATTTAAACTTGCATCTTGATGAGACTTCTAGCTCATGTGCTGTATCAGTACAGAACTCACTAGGGACTCAGGGATCTAAATCCATCACAGTGATTTTATAGTCCAGTTCATGCTCGTTGCATGCCCTGACTTGTGCTTGGTGGCATTAAATAGCTAACTAACTGTGACCATGGTGTTGTTGAAAAAGCAGCAGCTTTTAGTGCGTTTTTTATACACACTGTTGAAGAACAAATATAAAATTAAAAAGTCTCTGTCCGAGACTTGAGATAGAATTAATGGTCGGGGGAAAATGCAATCTGTGCTTAGTTCCTGTAATTGAATTATATTACAAAGCTTTCTAAATATAGGTATGCATCATAGTCTGTAATGGTTAGAGTGAAATGTGAAAGATCATAAGCAATAATTCTGTCATTAAATTTTTATGTGTAAGCACAACTTGGATAGGAAAGCATGCTTCTAAACCTTACAATACTAGAGAAGGCAAATTATTTTGAAACCTGAGACATGAGTTAAGTTATTATCTTTCGGTACCACTTAAAACAGACAAAACAATTGCAGTTATGAGAAAAATGAAGATCTCTTAGTAAACAAATGGGTAAATTATAGAGTTTTATTTTGATCAGACTTATTCCCTGTTATTAAATTTGCTCTAGAAAAACATTTAAAAAGAAAAAGACTAAAGGAAAGGAGTTAATTGTTAGTTTTGCTCAGATGCTTTCTATTTGCCATTGTTCTTACTTTTTAAGTTTCTGTTGTTAATCAATAAAGCACAGCATGACACTAGGTTGTAATATGACACACCTTTCCTTTATCCATTTATTTAATTAACATTACAATAAAGTTAATAAAATAGAGAAGTGCTTCTATTATCAGAATAACAAAAATGACAAAAGAACAGTAGTTTAAATTCTCAAATTTAAGTCCAAGTAATTTGTAATCTGCATAGTGTCAGAGAGGTAGGATATGATCTATTCTGCGATGTGCATTAGAATAGTGGATAGTAAAACAGAAATAAGTATATATATTATATACATAGCAGGTAAAAGTCTAGGACTTACTGGATCGAGTTATAGTGATTTCTTGATATTCTGTGTGGGAACCTCCTTGCTTTAATGTGAGTCAGAGTAATTTTAGATAGCTGCTATTCTGTGGGCCCATTTTAGGCCATTTGCCTTGAATTGGCACCAAACATTAATTTTCTTAGTATTTTATTGAATAGGAACACTATATTATATGCTTATTTTGTCTATTTATTGATTTTGTCTATCTGTCGCTGCGATGGAGGTTTTATGGTGATAATGATTGTCTCTCTTTCAGCCTTTTTACCCAAAGACTTTTGAAGATTGATTTACTTTGATGGTTTGTGAGGACCCAAAGACCATCTGATATCTAACATGCAGACATCAGATTGTAATTGTTTTTCTCTAGGTGCTTCCATCCAGGTTTGTCAAGGGTTCAGACCCACGGGGATAAAGGAAGTAGTGATCATTTATCATCATAAAGGTTTGAAAAGTTTTCCCAGAGCAGCCGTATTCACAATTTTGTGTATTTTCTCATGCAAAGTTACTCTGGAATCTGTTTCTTTCTTTACCTTTATTTCTTTGTAATGTTTTGTTCACTTGCTAATGTTTACTGTACTCATACTGAATTTCTTCCACTTTCTAGAATGCATCCCATGCCTCACTGTCTCTGGTCCTTCAGTCCATCTGTCTGGAATAGTCTTTTCCTTCGATCCCACTGCTGTGTTCAGCTGGTGGACTTTTACTCATCCTTAAGGTCAGTCCAGGTGTCACTTCTCTCAAGAAATATTTCCTGACTCTCTGAATCTAGGTTTGGTGTCCCTGTTACACGATCTCATATTATCACTGATGTTCCTATCACAAGGTTTACCATTCCCATCACCACCTCCATTATAATTATTTGACTGTTTGACTGCTTCCAGTGGAGAAGAAGCTCCCTGAAGGCCTAATCTATGACATGCTTATTCATCTTTCTGTCTCCACATATTTATTAGTCCCTAATATAGGCATAAATATAAATATATATATAAACATATGTATATGTATAGTGGTAAAGAATTTGGACTTTATCCAGTGATGAGTAGAAATATCACTATGTCACGAAAATATATGATCACTAACGTTCTCTGAAAAACTGGAAAATGCCAAATTCTTTAACATATTTTGTTTATAAAGAAAAGAAAGATTCAAAATATGAAAACAACCTTCCATTTAATATACTCTTGGAATATCTCTCTCAGGTCTGGGTCTTGAGATTCCAAATTTTTGTCATCTAGAGAACTCAGATATGCAGTTCAGCCCTTCACTGATCACACTGGATTCATAAGTGAGCTAATCTGTAGGCTTTTATGACACTTGCTCTGTGGTATGAGTGCTGGAGGCTGTCACAACTTTTCATTAAAAGGAGATAAGATGTGGACCACGATTAGAATGATCTGCAATGCTATTAGCAAGATTATGACATGCATTTTACCATATTATAAGGTAAGATGCAATATTTTTCTAGGTGATTATTTTTTCACAGTTACTTATTTCATTATTCTATAAAACACCCTTCCACCACTACTACAATTTTGCTTTTTGCTTCTCAAGATTTGTATACCTTTCTGAGGCACTCAGCAAGGTGTGCCTCATGAGGTGCTATTAGTCTGTGTTGCTGTTTAACTCTAAGCTCCTCAGTCTCTTCTATTTTTTAAAAACATCTGAGGGGCAAACATGCCCTTGTGTCACATATCCATCTCATGCTGGTTTCTGTAATGCCTGGGATCTGAATCACAATGTCACCAATTAAATTATGACTGGGATTAGATTAGTGGCAGGTACAATATGAGACATATGAATTGATACATATAAATTATGATATAGAGACTAGGCACACGAACCAAGGTTTTTGGATTTGATTACCACTAATGTGTTCATGTTTCAACTCCTTATATCACTCCTATCTGTGACTGGTGTCTGAAAGCACAGGATTCTAATGTGATTTAATCAATCGATAAGCTGTGATTTAGCTTCTTTGATGATGAGACTAGCATCTTGCTGGTCGCTGAGACAGTCATCACTGTGGGAGGAACCCTGAATGGGGGAAAAACCACTACTTTTAAATGGCTACTAAGTACCAACCATTGTGAGAACGTCTTCGACATACATTATTGAGACAAGTCAGAGAGGTAGGGATTACTACTTCAGTTTTACACATGTGGAAACCGAGGTTCAAGTTAAGTTTTAGAGCAACCAGGGAAGGCATTTGGGGTTTGAATCCAGGTATGTCCAAAGCCCAGGCAGCCAAGGAACAGTAGTGCTGCTGAAGCTTTAATTAGGAGCAGGTTACATACATCTTTTCTCTATGTTGCAATCACTTAGGGAGACTAGGAAGAGGTAGACAGATGCTTCCCCAGGAAACATAAAAATAGTTATTATTCTTTTATATAATTCACGGACTCTCTGAAACTCATCCACAGATGCCTGGATCTCAGAGTAAGGACTCTCAACCTACAAGGCAGAAACCCAGTCTCATAAACTTTTCTTTCCAAATTGGTGCCTAGGATCCCTGCCAGGCACAGACTTGGGTCAACAATATAAAGACTGTTGAATAGAAAAAAGAAATTAATGAATGAAAGACTAAATAAAGTATTTCTTCACTCTTCATTGTTAAACCAAATTATGCCTATTCAGGTGCTTGTCTTCCTTATATATCACTGAGTCTCACAATTTAAAATTTATTGATTATCTCCTAAATGCCATGTTCTTGTTAGTTTATATGCATTATTTAATTTAATCCTTACCATAGCTTTCAGTCATATGAATCTTAAAGTCAACATTAGAATAGTACCTGACACAGAGTGGGAAAAATTAAGTTATAGAAAAAATATAATGTGTTCAGTAATACTAGCATTGATTATACACTTATATGTAATACACAAATTTAAATGCCTTACATATATTATCCTAGCTTAACTCTCACAACCCTATGAAGCATGTGTTCATACTAATTCTGTTTTACTAAAGATATAGTTGAGATTTAGAGCAAACAAAATGTCTTGTCCGTGGTCAAAAAGCTATTAAAGAACAGAACCAACATTTGAATCTGGTGATTTCTGACCTTAAATCTCATGGAACGTGAGACACAGAGAGAAAATAATGTGTCTACAGCCACACAGCTACTAGGTCAAAGTTGGGAGATTATGCCCACTGTTCTTTTCACTGCATTTTCATTCTACATTCCACCATTGTTGTGGACTAAATATTGTGCCTCTGCCAAAATAAAATTCATATGTTGAAATTTTATTCTCTGACGTGATGATACTAGGTGGAGGGACCTTTTGAAGGTAATTAGATCTTGAGGGTGGAGCCTCAAGAATAGAATTAGTGCTCTTATAAGGAGAAACACAAGAGTGTGCTTTCTCTTTCTCTCTACTCCCTGCCATGTGAGGCTACAAAAAGAAGACAGCTATCTATAAACCAGGAAATTAGCCTTCACCAGCTACCAGATCTCCCAGCATAATGTCTTGGACTTCACAGTCTCTAGAACTATGAGAATAAAGGTCTGTTGTTTCAGCCCTGTCTACAGTAATTTGTTATAGCAGCTGAAATGAACCAAAACAATCCTTTAACATTACAAAATTGATAGGCATCACTTTCCCAATAGCCCTGATTTACAATGTGTTGGCACTAAAGTTATGGTCTTTGTAGTTCAAGAAAAGACAGAGACTAAGTTGACTTACAAAACTTAGGAGTTTCATTAACCTTATGATGCTCCCAACATTTTTGGAATAGAGACATCAAATATACTGCAAATGCTTAAACTTGACCTAAAGCTTATTTAGGCTAGAGAACTTTCCATATTTATCCGTTTTCATTTCAATTTATTTCTGTACTGAAACTACAGCAATTGCATTCCATAATAACTAGTCAAAAGAATTATGAAAAGAGGCAAAACATACCTCTTGGCGTTTTATTTTATGAGATTTGATTAATTATAACACTATTTGTTAGAATGTATGTCAAAAGTAAAGTAGAGGATCCTCTTCAAAGACTTTCCTCCCCATCTAATTAGGAATAAATAGTAACTTCTCTCAGAAGCAAAATTTACTCAAAGACCTGTGCTAACATTCTTAAATATCTACTAGCCATAATAAAGAAATCAATGTACTTTATGTTCTTAGCTCCCACAATTTAGTCTAAATATTTGCCCTGGCATGCTTATGCTGGTCCAAGCAAGCATTAGGCCATGGCCTGTTCCTCTTCTTTATTTGAAGGTGTTTTTACCTTTCTCAGCATTCCACAATTTACTTCCTCCTTCCTTTGTTCTCCTCTGCCTTTGCCTCTTTTAAAAAGTTCTAAGTTGCCAGCCAATCAGGAAAAATACAGGATGTGAGGTCCCATTCTAGTCAGTGGAAACCGGACACAGCAGTAGGGTGGATGCATCAGGTTATAAATGACCTTGTCTCCTTCGTTCGGTGTACTCTCGTGGCAAAACTGCTGGCGAGTGTACCCCTTCTACAGAAAGTAAAAAAATGGCCTTTCCAAGGAAATTAAATTTATGTTCAAGTGCTATTTCTTTATGGCAGCAGGGAATAAACATTTCTAACAATGTAGAATTTGTAACTACTTCTAGGCATCTGACATTATGATACTTAATTATATGCTTTAAGTCTATGTGTGCTTTCCCCATACATTAATTACAGAGTTACATACATTCCCCTTAACAAATAAGAGTAAATTTTAAACTACAGGAAAATATAAAGTGTGGGTTTTTACATCAAAAAGACAAGTATTTAAATCTTGTCTTCATTCACTGATAGTTGTGAAAACTTTGGCAACATATCTGTCTCATCTAAATCACAGTTATATCCCCAGTAAAACAGAGATAGTAGGATAGGTTTCTCATAGTTATAGATATTAATGTAAGATAATATAAATAAAGCACTGGGAATAGTTCCTGCACACAAAAAGTACTTAATACATATTAATTTTATTAAATAAGTATCTTATATTCTTCCTAAGACTTAGACTCGCTTGCTTTGTGGTAGTCTCAGATCTCTCTCTCTCTCTATTTCTCTTCCTACCTATTTCTACCTATTTATCCATCTAGCCATCCATGTAACCTTTTATCTAAATTAGTCTCATTTAGTCTTCACTCTGATATTTCATTGTTATCCCCATTTCATGAAACAGAAAACTAAAGCTCAGAGAGGTTAAGTAAATTGTTAAAAATTACACATTTGGTAAAACTGAATTTCCTTGCATACATCTTTTTCTGTCTGTGACTGCTGTGATTATAAAGGAATCATAGACAGTTCCAATATGAACAGAAAACAAAATATGCACAATGGCCTTGCCCCTGATGCTACTTAAAGCTTCTGTAGCAGGTCTTATGCAAAGAATATAGAGCTCAAAATTTGAGCTAAGTTTAAATCCTGGGTAACTATGGTCAATTAAATCATTCGACCTCTCAGAGACTCATTTTTGTCTCATCTACCAAATGGGAATAAAAATAATATAGGTATCCTTGCTATTTTTGTATCTTTTGTGATAAAGAAGCTTCTTCATGCAGTATATAAATGGCCTAAGTGCTGTAAACAGATGGCTTTGTACTCCAGGTGAAATGCCTACTGCAGGACTATGTATTTTAGGTTATCAAAAACCCCTGTAAGCAGCAAGCATTCAATAGATGTTTGTTGATTAGTTTAATAAAACATTTTGGAAACAATTTACAGAATAACAAGTATATACATAGATTTGGATCTTTAAAGCTTAAAGTCTATTACATATGCAGCTCCTGCCTGGCAATGAATTTTTCTTTCACTACCCTGTAGTCCCAGGTTCAATACTTTGTTCATTTAACTCTATTTAGCTAAATATTGACTCGTTCATAAGGTTATGTGAAGGAAATACTATGGTCAATTTGTGTAGCTTGGCAACAACTAAAATTACAATGGAGATTCCATAATCACTACTATTTAAGTTTATGAACATTTTTGAGAAAGTAACACAAAGTAAGTTTCATAAGAATTTAAGGGAGTTTGATTAGCATTATAAATTATGTTTTTGTGACTTTTTCAGTGTTTTTCCACTTCAGTGCAAATGTGATTGAGAAGGCAGCTGTCATCTCTTATCATATGACAGACAAAAATTGTTATTGATTATGATTAACTTTATGAATTTATCAAATTATTAGTTGCAAGTTCCAAATGCATTTTTATAAAGGACTGAAGTATACAGAATAGAAAATATAGCTTTATGAATTATCTTGCAGTTTACATTTCTACTGACAATTCTAATCATTTGTTTAAAAACAAAACCTTGTATTTATTGAACAAATTAGGGCTTAGTTAAGAAACTCAAATAAAAGTTCATTAGTTCCTTTTCATTTCACATTATCATGCCATCTGTCACTAAAGTACACAAATTATCTGCTTCACTCACTTTCTATATTCAATGTCCACTGGCTTCCTAAATCTGCATTCAAATGTTTCCTCCTCCTCCTCTTCTACTACCTCTGAGGGCGGGCCTAAGGAAGGGCCTTGTCATCTGCACAGTTATTCCAGGTTCCTACTCAGTCTCCCATCTGTTTTCAGCCTTTCTCATTCCTGACCTAGCATGACTGGTGATTCATAAAATCCCATCCCGGGCATCTGCCTTCTGAAAAGTTGATAGAATTCAGGTTGACCCTTCTGTACTCCTAGATACAGGCTTGTAAGCCTCAAGGTTTTTATCCTCTGCAGATGACCACTGAGCCTGCTAAAGCTCCAACTTCTGAAGCCTCACCCCAGTGGGGGCAGCTATGCCCCTACTCTATTCTCAGAAAGAGTGTAAACTATTATCAATATTTTTCCCACATCATTCCCAGTTCTCTTGCTAAACATATCTGACTCTTGCATAGCTCATTAATGATGCTTTTTTGCTGTATGGTGTAGCATGTAACAATGTGGCGGCAAATACATACTTTCATTTCCTATCACATGCATTGTTTTATGATAGTTTTGCACATGCTGTTGCCTTTCTTAGAATTATCATTTGCCTGTCTCTCACCTAGAAAATATCAGCTCATGCTTCAAAGCCCATTTTCTGTATGAATCCTTCCTTCATGCAACTCTCCTGCTCCTTAACACGTTGGCAGCTCCATCCTCTGCACTTTATAGCACTTTGATTTTAAGAATATCTCCCATCTAAAACTCATGCTGTATTTGAGTTGGATATGTATGCTCCTGTCTCCCTGACAAGATGACAAATTCCCTGAGGGAAGGAATCATGATATGCTCATTTCTATATCTCTAAGGCATGCCACAGTATTTGCACATAAGTATGACACAATAAAAATCTTGTTTGAATTTTTGAATTCCTATTTAAAGGATGTCCTTTCTAGAAAATGAAACATGGAAGAGATGCTGGAATTGGAAGTGATACACAGCAATGGGAGAGAAACTAGCACTTGGTGTCCTGTCCTAAATTAATAATGTTCAAGTCAAAAATCTGAAATAAGATGCTAGTCATGAATGCAACAAGTGGTTCATACAGTGCTACGATACATTAAGAAGCAAGGGAGGAAAACAATCATTTATTAAGCACTTAGCATATACCAGCATGCTAGGCATTTTAATAGTCTTAACTCACTTAATGTACACGACCTCGTGAATGATATATAATTCCTACAGCATTGGCAGGAGTTGTCGTTCAGTGAGATGAAGTGGTTTGCCTGCAATGTCATTGCTGGGAATTTGAGAGCTAAGTTTTCAAACCAAGTTTGTGCACGTCAAGAATTAAACTTTTTCACTTATAAATGCCCACTTCAAAGTCACATACATAGTAGGAACTCGATGGGTATTGACAGTAATAGTTTTAGTAATGAACATTTCCAACATTTGGAAATGCTGTACTGAGTGCTTATTTTGAGACAGGGACTCCGCTGAGCACCAGGGACATAGAGGTGAATTAGACACACCTTTAAAGGCTTTCAAATGTATTTGAATTGAATTGAACTTAAAGCTTAGTCTATTCAACCTTAAAGTAATTCTGTGGTTTATCAAACAAACAGAAAGTGCTTAGTGTTGTTTGGCTTTGTTTTGCTTCTGTGACTATAGGAGGAAGGGGAAGACTCTCTTTATCAAACAGTGTGGAGGCCAGAGGCTCTCTTCCATGCCAGGCGAGTGGCTACGATAATTACCAAAGGAGTTGAAGACACCAGTTCCTTCCAATTAGCTTCTGTTACTGAGTGCTTCTGACTGCTTGCCTGACAGCCACAAGCAGATGGAGGGAGAGGAGTGCACACAAGATTTCTTTCCATTTCGTAGTTCACAGATTAAAGGCACTGTCAAGAGCAAGTCGGAGTTGAGGAATTGATTTATTTGGCGCTGAGTGTGTGGGGAAGGGTTGCTTCTGAGTCATTACAAACAAGACTGAGGAAATTTAATATTATGTTCTACCTCTTTGTACACAAACTAAACATTCCTTTTTTTGTTTGTTTTTTTCTTTTCAGATGCATTTACTCTGAGGGTCTCACAACCCCAAAATATGACTAGGTCCAGCTTCTTTAAATTCCAGCCCTTAACAACTTTACGGGTAGCTATTGAAACTGTGATGACCCTGGCTCAGATGCTTTCTGGGGGCTATAGATGAAGAATGAGAGTGAGTGACCATTAGACAACGTAGAGAGGACCTCAGAGAAACTGATCTAGGCCAAAGAGAAAGTGGTCTAGGTTACCAGGCCCAAAGGAACATCATTATAATAACATCGTCACAATAATAGAAATGCAATCATAGCAGCCACTCGAACAGCATCTACCTGTGCTAGGCCTTTCTAGAGCTTTATGTGTTTGTAAGTGTTCATTTTAACATTCACTACATTTTAACCTTACTACACGAGGTAAGGACTATTCTGTTCACTTAACAAATGAGGAAACCAAGAAAGAGAAAGGTTAGGTAATTTGCTCAAGAATAAGGAGCTTGTAAATAGAGAGATTGGATAGTGAAATCTAGCCCAGCTTGTGTTGGTTTAAAAGCCAAAACGATTTGCAAGAGACATGATACCACATTGACAGTCTATATAAAATATCAGCAAAGTGCTGTGTATACATATAAATGTATGTGTGGATGGTTATGAATACATGCACACATGTCCACACATATGTGTATAGGGGTGTATGTGTGTACTATGTGTGTGTGTAGAAAGAGCTAGACCGTGCAAAATTTCTTCCTGGATTAGCATCCATTGATGATTCTTTACTAATATAGTTTTTACTATGACAATGCAAAAAATTAATTTTCTAACTTATATACTCCTTCCACCTTAACCAGTGGGCACTTGGCATTTTATTATAATCCTTCTCCTCTCTTTCATTGATTGATGTATTAATTTATGTATTATTTAGTATGGCCAAATAAATTCCTATTTTTTCAGTGGTTTATAATTCTATATTGTACTTAAATATTTTGGTGTTCAAGTTGTCCCAGGTTTGGGCAGTGGAAGTCCTATCAATCTAAATTCTATGTTCTTATGACATACTTCTATTACTTTTTGAAGTATTTCCTAACTTTCTAGCATAAGAAGATATTCCAGGCTCATCTTGTACCTACCCTGCCTAGTCCTGAAGTCAGCCTCTTCTCTCAGGTCTCTGCTTCATGATAGTATGAAATAGTGTTAAGTAACAAGATTTGGGAGTGAGGTTTACTCATTACTGTCAGGGTATCTTTGGATCTTGGCCCTGTCAGCAAACGGAGCTAGAAAACATATGCAGGTGTATGTACATAAATACATCCAATTATACATACATACATACAAATGCATTCACAAATGTACAATGCACAGAAACAGGCATACACACAAATACATATTTTAGAAATCATGAATTCACACAGATTCCTCAAATTCCAGTCCAGCACCCAAAAAAGGTTTTGTTAGTTTGTTTTTTTTTTTTTGCCTCCTATCATTCTATGTCTGTATTATATGTCTATTACAGTAAAAACCCTTGTTCCCATTATCGGCATATTAATTCATTGACTTGATCCTATAACACACCTAAAATGCTTTCAGATTTTCTTTGACAATACCGCTACCAAAAAACTAAACAAGATCCCGAACTTCCTCAAAAGACTTTGGTGTTTGTTGACGTTTCTTCCTCATACTCACACTGCCCATAACTGAGGGTATATAGTCAAACACTATGAAAATGTTACCTTGCATCAAACCTTCTTTTTCTTCTTACTGTGTTTCCTTTCAATTCAGTTTTATGTTATTTCCTTCTAATTCTTACCACTTTTAGTTTTGAATATCTAGAACATTAATATATTTTCAAAGGTCAAAACTATACAAAAAGGGACACAAAAATTATTATTTCCTCCTTATCTCTTTCATCCCATTTTCTGCCTACCTCATCCCTTAAAAATAAGCAATTCCCATTGTTTTCTGGCTTATCATTCGTGTGTTACTTTTTGCATACACAGTCAGATATATTTATGTTTTCTTATTTTTGCTTCTTTCTTATGCTATATGTAGCACATTATATATGCTTTTTTGTACTTTTTTTCACTTATCTCTTGGAAATCATATTAGTACAGACATATTTCTCATTCTTTTGAATAACTACTTAGTACTCAATTGTGTATACATACCATAGTTTATTTAACCAATACCCTATGATTAAATATTTTGACAGCCTCCAATATTTTGCAAATATAAATGATGTAATAAATAAATTTGTGCGTATGTGATTTCACATTTGTGGTGGTGTATTTTTAGTGTAAATCCCTACAAACGAGTGTTTTGGGTCAAAAGGTAAATACATATGTATATGTACAACCTTTATGGGGGTTATACTATTCTATATTCTCACCAGCAAAGTATGAAAATGCCTATTTTCCCACAACCTAAGCAATGGACTGTATTACAAAGTTTTTCAATTTTTGGCAATCTACAACATGATAAATAGTTCCTTGCTGTAGTATTAATTTGCATTTCTCTTGTCATGCAGAAAGAGTAAAGCTGAACAACTTTTAGAAAGTTTAAAGATCACTTTTATTTCTCTTTTTGGGAATTATCTGTTAAAGACTGTTTGCTAATTTTTCTATAGGATTTTTGCCCTTTTTAAAAATATTTAAAAGTCCTTTATAAATAGGGAATATTAATTTTTTTCTCTTCAATGTGTATTGGGAATATTTATTCCTAATTGGTTATATTTGTTTTTAATTTTTCATATTAAAATTTTGTTTCTTTTTTAAAATTTCAACTTTTATTTTCAATTCATGGGGTATTTGCACAGGTTTGTAACATGGGTGTATTGTGTGACACAGAGGTTTGGGGTACAATTCATCCCATCACCCAGGAAGTGAGCATGGTATAATTTTCTTTTCTTTTTTTTTTTCAACTTTTATTTTAGGTTTGGGAGTATATGTGCAGGTTTACTACATGGGTAGATTTTGTGTCACTGGGGTTTGGTGTACACAAGTTTTCACCACTCAGGTGGTGAGCATAGTACTAGGTATATAGTTTTTTAGCTCTCACCCTCCTCCTACCTTCCCTCCACAAGGAGGCCCCCATGTCTGTTTCCTTCTTTGTGTCCATGTGTACTCAATGTTTAGCTCTTGCTTATAAGAAAGAACATGCAGTAGTTTCCTGTTCCTGCATTAATTTGCTGAAGATAATGACCTCCTGCTGTTTCTTATTTTTATGTAATCATATATATATGATTATATAAATATATATATTTAATTGTATATGAACTTTTACTCATAGTTAAAATATTTTTTCTATACATCTGTTTATGAAATAATTTACCCATGCTTTCTTTTTTCTGTTAATAACATGTATATTTTCACAGCCAGCATTCTTTACTTGCTCTGGGTTATCTATAGCTGTGGTTTCCAAACAGTTCTATGGCACCTTATGGTTCCACAAAAGTGAGTCAGGAAGACTGAAAATGACTAATTTAAAACATATTTTGTCAGTTAAAACTTTTAATTAAAAACAACATATCCACTTAAATATGTCTGTCAAGTCAAATATTCAACATATTGAAGATCATTAATACATTGAAATTTGCTGCCAACCAAAATCATTTGGATAAAGCTATCATAATATAGCTTCTCCTTCCATGACTTGACACAAAACTGAATCTTTGGGAATATGTTTCTGATTAAAAAGGGTGTAGTTCTTTCCTGATCTATTTTTAAATTTGATCCTATGTATGTTTGCCAAAAGCAAAACAAAACAAACAAAATTCTACAAACCAGTACATCAGATGTGCCATGCTTAATTATGACTATGCGAAGCACAAGTATATCTTATCAGATAGGGGGAAGTTAAATTTTAAAACATTACAGTGCAAGATGTCAGAGTATTGGTATTTGTGGAACTTAATGTGAGTTCTGAGTTCTTTTTGTCTGACTTCTATATTAAACCATGCTACAAACATTGGTTAAAAACCTATTGTGCATCAGATACTGCACTGGATCTCAGATATAAAGCAAGAAAGAAAGCCTTCATGATTTGTACACTTCAGGACTCCAGGAAAGACTCATTAAACAATTAATTATAATAAAAGGCGATGAGAATTATGATAGAAGAAGAATTATAAGTTATGGGATTATATCATAGATGCATAACCCATAAGATGTGGAAGGTTTCCCTCAAAAAAAAAAAAAAAAAACTGGGGAAAAATACTGAGACCTGAAAAATGACTATGAATAAGTAAAATGCCCTTAAATTGTTTTTCATATTGGGGTTTCTTATAGATTTTGGTCAAAATATAAAAGGAAGTTTCTATTCTTGATTAACAAGGTGCTTGAAGGTTAGAAATATAGGCCCCTTAAGATAACAAATAGAATCCCATAATCTTGAAGGCTTCCAGATGAACGACTCTGTTATTCATCATCATCACCCACTCCTATATATGGCTAACTTATTGCATAAGACTTGTAAAGCCACTGAGATGAGACATTATTCCAGATTATCCAGGTGGGCCCTCCATGTGATTACATGAATTCTTATAAAAAAGGAAGCAGAGGGAGATTGGACACACACACACACACACACACACACACACACACACACACACAGAGAAGGTGATGTGAAAATGGAACAGAGAAAGATTTGAAGCTGTTGGCCTTGAAAATTGGAGTGAAGGGGCCACAAGTTAAGGAATGCCAGCAAGCACCAGAAGTTGAAAGACAGAACATATGCGCCCATAAAATTTCAAAAGAGTATGAGGCTGGCAACACCTTGAATTCAAACCAGTGAAACTGATTAAGGACTTCTGGTTTCTAGCCACCGTGTTTACAGCAACTTGTTGCAGTAGCCACAGGAAACTAGGAGAAGTAGAAAGTTCTTCATTTGTAACAGGAAAAATCTGACATTAGTGAAGAAGGAAGCCTGGGGAGGGAACTGAAGGAATAGGGCAGAAAGCTAATTGGTATTAAGTAAATGAGTCAATCGACAGATCCTAAAATAATGTGACAGCATTGGGAATGGTGGAAAGCAAATGAAAATTCACTTGTAAAGTATCCCCAGCTACAATTATTGATGTGGGTGGTAAAGACAATTTTACAAAATTTAGATGAGAGTAAATACAGTTTCATAGTTTTGTGGTAATTTAAAAAGGGGAACATCTAACATTTGTCTATTTTAATCTTGCGTATGGGACAAAAATTGCTGCAATAGTAACTACTGGGCTGCATCAGAGTTGAACTTTCAGAGAGGAAAGCAAAGGCATTTTTTGCATACAGAAACAATCCCAATCTCTCTGGTTCATAACAAACCAGTGCTAAAGGGGAACTCAGAGGATCTGGCCGAGCCTTCCGGAGTCTTTTATCCAGCACTCTTGGTAACTGTTCATTTGACTTCTGCTTGTTTGACAAGCAACTTACTACCACCGCAGGCAGCAGGCAGTCCTGACACACAGTGCTGCCTGTTACACACTCATACAAAAAGTATTTGTCAAGTGCCTCTCTATATGCACTGGGTACTCTTTTGGTCCTAGGATTCAGGAATCTATAGGAAAGACTCACAGAGTGTTCCTTCTGGTGAAAGATAAATAATGACCAAGAAATCCAATACATTAGCAAAATAAAAATCAGATATTGACAATAAGTGTTAGAAAGAAGTTTAAATACAGTATTTATTATGTATAGTACAGAATATTGAATATTAAAACTCTGTGCTCAGGAAAGGCATCTCTGAGGAGGCAACATTTTTGAGCTGAGACCTAAATGACAAGTAAAGACCAGCTGCACAAAGGTCTGGGCCAAAGCACTCCAGGCAGACAGATAACAGACCTGCAAGTGCTCAAAGCTGAGAATGAGCTTGGTGTGTTTAGGGAGCACACGAGAGTTCAGTATTGCTGCCACATAGTAAAGCGTAGAATATCTGAAACTTATAATTCTGTCTTGCCCCAGGACATACAACTCACAACCTGAGTAGGGTGGCTGTGTGTTAGAAAGAAAAAAGCACTCGTTCGGAGTTGAATGACCTGAGTTTTAATTCTTGCTCTTCATCTGACCCGGTGTGTGCTCTTAGATTGCTCTTTGCCACTTTATATTTCCATCTTCTGATATTTAAAGTGATGGGGTCAGACAAAATCACTGATTTTCAAACTGTATTTTGTGGGGCTCACTAAGGAGCCTTGCTGACGCGGCTCAAATCTCACTATCAGCTTCATTCAGAGCAACACTGTCCTTGTTTGTATTTTCAAAATAATTTTCTTTCAAAAAAGGACTCTGCAGGCCAGTCCAGTGTGATGGCTCATACCTGTAATCCCAGCAGTTTGGGAGGCTGAGGCAGGGGAATTGCTTGAGCCCAGGAAGCTGGGACTGCAGCAAGCTGTGACTGCACCACTGTACTCCAGCCTGGGTGTCAGAGAAAGACCCTGTTTCAACAACAACAACAACAACAACAACAACAAAGGACTCTGCAGGTCAAGAAAACTTATAAACCATTACCCAAAATTATCTATTTAATTATTCCAAACTTCAGAATCCAGTCATTCTAAGATGCTTTGGACTCAACAGAAAAGGGTGGTCTAAATACAAAATGGGATCTCTTATGAAGGAATCTTCTTCTCATCAAAGGAGTTTGGCAAAAAGAAAAACAAAACAAACAGGTAAAACATACATTTAAGAAATGTATCTTCTGGGCCATGCATGGTGGCTCAGGCCTGTAATCCCAACACTTTGGCAGGCCAAGGTGGGAAGACAGCTTGAGCCCAGGAGTTCCAGAACAGCCTGGGAAACACAGGGAGATCATATTTCTAAAAAAATGTTTAAAAATCAGCTAGGCATGATAATACATGCCTGTGGTTCCAGCTACTTGGGAGGCTGAGGTGGGAGAATCACTTGAGCCTAGAAAGTTGAGGCTGCAGTGAGGCATGATTGCACTATTGTACTCCAGCCTGAGCAATAGAGCAAGATCCTGTCTCAAAAAAAAAATTCTGGGTTACATAAAAGTAAATAATGTCTTTGTTGCAGACATTTTCAGAGCTCTAAATGAGCTAAATTTTTAAATGAATTTCCATGAGAGAAATATAATATGCAGCATTGCTCAGATATCTTAGAGCATTTGCTTTTGGAATATGATATAAGATTAGTGTTTCATGGAACTCTTTATTAAAATTGTTTTCTTGTGATTCTGAGATATTAGGACTGTATGCCTTTATTATAAGCTCTAAGAGAAATAGGGTCAACTTTGTTCTGCTCACAGATATATTTGCAATGTTTTGTGTACTTTTGGGAAGGCAATATTCGATTAATGAACAGTTGTGGAATGGCTGACTGAGTAAACGAGTGGGAAAGACGTATTTGTTCCTGAGGAAGGTATAGTACTGTAGCTCCTCTCTATTGTCAACAAAATTACATTAAAACCCATGACATATCCAAGGACCCCATATTCTGACACTATAACCCTAAGCTTCCTCCATGAGATTCTAATTTCTTTCAGGCTGCCAACTTATCTTGCAGGAATCATTCATGTATTCAAAAATACTGTTTGAATATCTTATATTCTAGATACTTTAGCAGCTTTTGAGAAGAAATTATGAGCTTACAGTCTAAGAGGAGATATAGCTGCTAGTCAGATAATCAAAAATGTTCTTAGAAACTTGATAAAAACTATGTAGGAAACATGTAGATAGTTGTGATCTGATGTAGTGTTGAGGATCATGGAAGAGGTCCTCTTCCATGAGAAACAACATGTGAGATTTAAGAGCTGAAGACAAGGAAATATTAACTACACACAGTAGTTGGAGGAGGAGAGTGATTATTGGCAAAAGAGAAGCATGCCCAAGACCCTGGAGTTGAGCACAGGCAAAACAGGCAAAGACAAGACCACAGAAGCTAGAGGAAGCAAATGAAATGAAGTTGTTCCTAAGGCTGGGAACCTGGGCAATCCATCCAAGTTTTGTGGCATATTAAAGATTTTGCTTTTTATTCTAAAAGTAATGGAAAAAATAAAAGAGATAGGGAAGGAAGCATTATTATTATATTATATAAACCTTTTTCTTTCAAAGAAGACTTCGCTATACTGAAGTATATGAAACAGATTGGAAGGGATAATTTTAAGGTGTTAAGACAATGATGAGGCTTAACCTGGGGTGATAGCAGTGTGAACAGTGAGAATAAGTTCTAATGACATTTAGCAACTAAGATCTGTACTACATGGTACCATGTCACATGAGAAATATGAGGAAAACGATGGCTCCTAAGTTTTGAACCTGTGCCATTGTGCTAATGATAATGCCATTCAAAGGAAAACTAGGGGGAAAAAAACTATTTTGTTAGGGAAAAAAAAAAATGTAAGTGTTGTTTTAGACCTGCTGAGTTTGTGGTTTCTTTGAGAGATCCAATTAGAAATGTTAAAATAAGACTGGAGCTCAAAAGAGAGGTCTATACTAGAGATGTAAAATTACACATTTCAAGAATTAAAATAGTACCTAAAACCTCAGGCATGAATAAAACATTTTGAGACAGAAAATACAGCACGAAAAGAAAGGCATGATATGCTTTGAAGAATAGAAATAAAAAAAGAATAACTACTATTTACTGAGCCTTTTCTATGTCTCAGGCACTGTCTTACACCATTAAATGAGTTATTTCTTTTACAAGAACACTTTGATGAAGTTAATAGTACTATCAGCATTTTTACAGAGTTGTTACATGTGCTGACTTTTATGAGTAATACGAGTTGGAGCCAGGATTTAAGCTTTAATAGGCCTAATCCAGAGCCTATACTCATCATTGTTTATATTCAAATTATAGGATGAGCCATTGGAGAACTACAGGAAACAAGAGAGGAGAAGGATACCCAGGACCAAGGGTGCTCCCAAAAGTTGGGGAAGAAAGTTTTAAGAAAGAAATAGGAATCAAGATTAAGGCTGACAGGTAATAGAAAAAAAATGAATAGTAAAAGTTGCCTACTGCATTTAGCAACGTGGTGATCCCTGGAGATCTATCTTGATAGAGGGATGGAAGCAGAAGAGAGTTTGAAGTAGGAAGATAAAAGAGCAGAAAGGAAAGGAAGAGGACCTCTCATAATCTTGGTTATAAGAGGAGAAGGCAAATAAGGCAGTAACTAGTGGGAGAATAGAAGCCAAAAAGAGTTGTTTTGCTTTGTTTAAGGAAAAGAGTGGTTGGGCATGCTCTAGGGCTGTTGGGAAGAATAGAGTAGAAAGAGGTTGAAGACACAGGAGAGGTTAATCAGCACTGGTAATCAATGTTTGCTAGGGTCAAGAGACAGCAAGAAGGATCAGGATACAGGACAACAATGCAAAGCTATTTGGGATATTGAGAAAGAGCGCAGGTAATTAAACTGGCAGAAATAAGGAGAATAAATGGACACAGTGGTCATGAAAATCAAAGATGAAAGAGCCTGATGGCTTTTATTGTTTGTTTGCTTGTTTGTGAAATTGGGATGCAAGAGTCAGTCATTTGTTTAGTGTAAGAGGAGAGATTAATTGGTGGGGGAAGACTCAGAAATCTGTAGGCCAAGAGGAAGTTTGACGTAGTCATTGCAAGAAATGCAAGAGGAAGTAGACCATGGTAACAGAGTAAGACTGCAGGGCCGTGATGAGGGCCAGTTGGTCGCAACCTTGATGCATTTATGGTGATGAATTTGCCCTACATGCTATTTTCTTTAGTAGTATTAAGCTGTCCAAGTACATGTACTAAGAATATGAATATTTGCTTAGGGAATAGATGCCAGACTCAGAAAAATAGAGCTTTAAACAGCAATGGTGTACGTATGGGGATTTCACGTAAAAAAGATGTCCTAAGGATGAAGGGAGATATATATATACATGTTCAGAGTGTTCAGTATGAATTACTTTTGTTTAGATTAAACATCTTCCTTCTTAAGTATTTTGTTCCCACTAACTTGTGATCCTTCTAATCAAGCCATTTTCTCAGCTTCTCACATAGAATTATCTACTCTCCATTCTTTTCCATTCTTTTTTCTTTCCTCACTTCTTTTTCTTCCTCCCTTTTTCTCCTCCCACCTCCCACCTTTTGTTTCCTTCTTTCCCTCCCTGCTCCTTCCTCTTCTCTATCTTTCCTCCTCTCCCCTCTGCTCCCTTCCTTCCCTTTCCCTTCCCTTGTTTCCCCCTCTTTCTTTCTCACAACACCCTTTCTGCCTCCTTTTGTCTTTTCTTTTCTCCTTTCCCTCTTTCTTCCTTCTCCTAGCCTCCCTTTTTTCCCTTCATACTTACAAATCTGGAATTTTCAAGACTAGCTATAAATTTAAGTTACCTGAGAAGCTTCAACAAATACCTATCCCTGGATTATGTAATAGTTGCAATTAATTCAGAATATCTGGGGCTAGGGTGAGGGTATCAATATTACATTTGTTATACAAACAAGTATCATTCAAAATCAAAACCCAAAGAAAACAATTTCTCCTATAGAGATTTACCATTCCTTAATATGATATCATGAATACAAATAGCAGAACTCAGGGAAACAAATCCCAAAACAAAACCAGATGTTCCTTAACTCCTCATCATGTGTCCTCAGCCAGTCCAGTAGCTCACTGTGATGAGCAGTCATTCCATTTGACAGTGTTCCCTTCTGTGGCTCTGTAAACTCTGATCAAACTTGGGGGATATTAGAATATGCTTTTTTGTGAAATTAATGTGCTGAAAGGGTTAAACAGGTCAGGGTTCTCACTCTACCTTTTCCTTTCATGTGAAAATTTAAGCCACTGATCTTATCTCTTTGTATTTCAGTTCTGTCATTTATAAGACAGAATGTTAGCACGCTCTCTGTCAAGGTTGCAGAGGGAACATATAGTCCCCAGAACCCACCTAGTAGAACATTGGTTTCATAACTGCATTACAATAGCAATTTATCAAATGCCTTTCAATTCCAAAGCGCCTGGCATGTCAGCAGCACATGGTAAGTTGTGTTGAATGATCTGAATTGACCATTGTTTTAGTAAATGGATTGTGAATATTTGATGCCTTCTTTAAAACGTACAAGTTGTTTCAGTGAATATTAAAATGCGAATCAACACCATAATGAGATATCATTTATACCAGTTAAGATGGCTATCATCAGAAATGTAAAAAATAATAAATGCTGGAGAGGATGAGGAGAAAAGGGAGCTCATATACCATTGATGTTAACGTAACTAGTAGAGCCACTATGGAGAACAGTGTGGAGGTTCCTCACAAAACTACAAATAGAACTACCATATGATCCAGCAAACCCACTACTGGGTATTTTTTCAAAGGAAAGGAAACCAGTATATCAAAAAGACATCTGCATGTCCATGTTTATCACAGCACTCCACAATAGTCAAGGTAGGGACTCAACCTATATGTTAATCAATAGATGAATGAATAAAGACAATGTGGTATATATAAACAATGGAATACTATTCTGCCACGAAACAGAATGAAATTCTGTCATTCACGGCAATACAGGTGAACCTGGAGGACAGTAGGTTATGCATATGAATGTTCTCACTCATATGCATAAGCTAAAATATTTGATCTCACAAGAAGTTAGTGGAACAGAGGTTACTAGAGGGTGAGAAGTGGGGGGCCAAGGGAGGATAGAAAGAAGTTTGTTAAAGGATACAAAGTTAAAGCTAGATAGAAGGAATAAGCTCTAGTGTTCTACAGCACTGTTGGATTGCTACAGTTAACAAAAAGATATATTTTTAAATAGCTCCAGAAGAGGATATTGAATGTTCCCAACATGAAGAAATAAATGTTTGAGATTATTCATACACTATTTGCTCTGATTTTCTTGCTAAACATTGTATGTACCAAAACATCATTGTGTACCCTATAAATATGTACAATTATTGGCAATTTATCCATTCTTTTTATTTTTTATTTTTTTTTTAAAGAAGGAGTCTCCCTCTGTTGCCCAGGCTGGAGTGCAGTGGTACAATCTCTGCTCACTGCAACCTCCACCTCCTAGGTTCAAGCGATTCTCCTGCCTTAGCCTCCTGAGTAGCTTGGATTACAGGCATGTGCCACCATGAGCCCACCTTGTCCGGCTAATGTGTTTTGTATTTTTAGTAGAGACAGGATTTTACCTTGTTGGTCAGGCTGGTCTTGAACTCCTGACCTCATGATCTGCCCACCTTGGCTTCCCAAAGTGCTGGGATTACAGGCGTGAGCCACCGAGTCTGGCCAATTTATCCATTCTTCCACCCACGTTTAGTGTGCCAAGTACAGTCATCCTTCAGTATCCCCAAGGCTTTTTCCAGGACCAATTGGTATTGGTCATTTTGGTATCTGCAGATGCTCAAGTCCCTTAAATAACCTATGCACACCACACCACATCCTCCTTATATATTTGGTACCCAGCATCCATAGGTTCCACATCCCTGAATTCAACTAATATTGAAAATATATGAGCAAAAAATTCACAGATTTCAAGAAAACAAAACTTGAATTTGCCTTGAGCCAAGTATTTCATAGAATTCACTCTCTATGTAACCTTGGGTAAATTATTTAACCTTTCTGAATCTTAATTTTCTCACCTGTAAAAGTGAAATCTGTTACATCTACCTAATACTATGCATAGTACATGGTAATGACTCAGGAAGAAACATCTTTTAGAACATTTAATAATATTACAAGTACATAAATCACCATCTAAAATTATTAATGATTTTGTGTTTTGTATAATATGTTGATATAAGAGAGATTTTTTTTCTTTAAAAAAGAGATATTTAAGAGACAGTATTCTTCAGCCTATTTATTGACTTTCAAATTGTCATTTGCTTTCTGTTATCAGATAGCTTTGATCCTTCAACCAAAATAGAGTGGTAACAGTCCTGCTAATTAGAGACTCTAATTATTTTACTAATATTGGAGCTAAAGTTCAGAGCAGTTAGGGAGCTTACTTATGATCACATTGCTTTTAAACTAAGTGATCCCATGTGGTTCCAAAGTTTGTGTTCTCTTAATAATACATTATGTAGCATATCATGGCCTGGTCACCCGATTAAAAATAATTCATGATTGTATGTGTATTATTCAACAACAACAATAACACAAATCCTAAGTTGTGAAGGAAAACACATCTTAAAGTGGGCAATGCCTAACTGTGGGTGAATATGCAAGATAATTGAGGGTTAGATAAAAAATAAAAATCAGATCTGAAATTACTGGCTAATTAGTCAATGTCATCCTAGAAGACAAAAGATTTCAAGGGAATGCTGCAAATGTCTTCATTTATTGAAGAACTGATAAAAAGATCAAGGAAAATAAAAACTAAAATATAAAAAGCCATCATATGAGATAGCTCCTCTTTGTTGGGGTAAGCAAAAACAAGATGAATAAAAATTAGTCATATTATTATAATGTCTTACAGAGGAAATTTACCTAGAAGCATCCTAAAGTATCCTCTGCACTCTCAGGTTAAATCTTTCTCTGTAATTCTGAGGCCAAATTTAAGTTATATGTAAATAAAATAGAGATTATTTTAGTGACTATTATGTGTTGTCTTAGACTGGAATCTTTTGAGTACACTCAAAATAGTTTAATCCAAAAGGAGAACTGGATATAGGATACAGAATTGGGAGCACATAGATATTTCATGGGCTAGGATTCATGAAGCCTAGAATCAGGAACTGTAAAGCAGGAACTCAGATTTCTCCTGCTGCTCATCATCTGTTTCTCTCCCATCACTTCATCCATTCTCTCCTTCTGAAGACGCTTTCTCCCCATTGGCACATGCACATCCACCATAGCTCTGGCTTCTCACAGCCTCAATATTCAACTCATTGGAAACAAATTGGAGTCCCAATTAGCAGAAAAGATAATTTGGCGGGCTTTCTCACTTCAGGTTTTTTTTTTTTTTTTTTTTTTCCAACCACACTGTCTATTGGGAGGTGGTGTCATTGAATCGTAGTCCAGTTGACAATGGAAACAGGCTAAGATGGAGCCATAAACAGATGCTATTAGAAGGAATAGAGTAAAAAAGGAAAAGATTCATGAAGGAAAGGAATGGAGTTTGGCACATTTATACATAGTAGCATAGGCATATATAAACAGCTTGGAAATTGTTTTAAAAGGCTTACAGTCCTCTGAATTTATTCCAGAATATCAACATTTCTTTTAAACATTTTTAATACTATATACCATGCAATTGCTTTATCATTTTCTATCTAGCCCTCTGTAATAAGCATGGTTTCTAACCAAGTACAGTTTGGTAAAAGTAATTAATGCCATTAGGTTGGTGAGAAAATAACTGTGGTTTTTGCCATTACTTTCAATGGCATTTGAAATGGCCATTACTTTCAGTGGCAAATACTGCAATTATTTTCACACCAACCTAATACTTGTAGAAAATTAAGGGGAAAAGTCTAATGAAGCAAGTCAAAATTCCTACAGTAACAACACATGTTAATATTTTGGTATATGGTCTTGGAATTTAACTCTACATACAAACCCATTCATATAGTTGACCTTATACCCTGCATATTATTTTAAGGGTTTTTTCACAAATTAACAATTTTTAACAATTATTATTTACACTTGATTTTCTTTTATATTATGTTTTGTAATGTCTATTCACAATTTCATAAATCTGTGAACAAAAAGCATTTGGTTATTCTAATTTGGCACTATCAGTAATGTTTGACTATAGGTTAGATAGAGATTTAGATACACCTTTAAATTTTTATGTACATATCTGATTTTTTGGATTAAATTTCTGGGAACAATTACTTGGTGAAAAAGTGAGATTGAAATATACCATATGGTTCTTGATAGCAATTACAATCCAAAAAAGTTATGTGAATTGATATTCTCCCTAAATATCAATCTTTAAAATGCTCCCAATCTTTAAAAATCTCCCTAAATATCTCCCTTTAAAATTTCTGTGTTTAAGAGGTCAAAAGGCAAAAGCATCACTACCAACAACAAAACCAGCCAACTGAAAATGACAAAATATCTTATTGTTTTATGTTTCTCACAGTTACCAAGAATGAATAATTTAAAATCATTATAGTTCATTAGCTGTGTTATAATTCATGCTTTTTAATGAAATCTTTTGGAGGTTTTTTTCCCCAAGCTTTAGCAACTGCTTATTCCTATAACCTAGGTTTTACTTTCCTACAATATTTCTCAAAAGGAAAGAAACTCTGCTATGATACTCAATTTAGATGATGACTGTGGAGTTGTAGGAAGTACAGCCAGTGGAATTATAAAAACTGGGTTCAGATGCAGGCTGAGATTTGTTCAGTGAGGTTCTTATTTACACTCTCGTGGATTTCATTTAATTACATACAATATGGCGGCAAGACATCTCACCCTTACATAATAGGAATCATTTCTTCTAAAAGCACATTATACAGTGACATCTCTGTCTCACGATTTACACTTTTTCTTGTTCTCTATATTCCAGAAATGCTGGATTTGTTTACTATTTTTAAATTTGCATTGCTGTTTCCCACTCTCAGGAATTTTGACATGATATTTCCTTTGCCTGAAATAATCATCCCCCAACAATCTTCTTGACTCCAACACATCTACGTTATTTAAATTTTATGTCCACAGCAAAAACTTTCTTGAACCCTACCCCTGCTACTTTAGGTATATTTGATTACATGCACCAAACCTCCTGTATAATAATCACTGCATCTACTATTTTTCATTTTATTTATTTATTTATTTATTTATTTATTTGAGATGGAGTCTTGCTTTGTCATCCAGGCTGTGCAGTGACACGATCTCGTCTCACTGCCACCTCCGCTGCCTGAGTTCAAGTAATTCTCCTGCCTCTGCCTCCTGCCTCAGCTACTCAGCTACCTGAGTAGCTGGGATTACAGGCACCCACCACCATACCCAGCTAATTTTTGTATTTTTAGTAGAGATGGGGTTTTGCCATGTTGGCCAGGCCCATCTTGAACTCCTGACCTCAGGTGATCCATGAGTCTTGACCTCCCAAAGTGCTGGGATTACAGGCATGAGCCACTGCGGCTGGCCTATTTTTCATTATAATGTCTGTGTTTCTTGCTAAGCAGTCAAGTTTTTTGAAGGGATGGACCATTTCTTTCTATTGTATCCTCAGCACCTACAGTAGTACTTAACAGCTAAAAAATATTTGTGTAAGTTTATAAGCAAATGAACTATTTTCTTCTTCTCAATAACATTCCCTCTTCATCCAAATTCTCTTCTTTTATTTTTACTTGTTAGAATAGTTTGTTTTATTTGGAGGTAACCAATAAAAGACTCTCCTTAATGATTGGATTTCATTTCTCTAAGGCAGCATTTAAACCTCTGGTGATAATTTAAACGAATTTAGATAGAAAAAATATTGTAACAGCTATATATGATTTTGTTTTTGTTATAACCTGTAAAGAAAGTTTTGTTGGCTTCACATTTTGTTTGAGACTTATAATACCCACTCCTTATGCTTTTCTCCTCTTCTTTTAGAGGCCTTTATCCCCCACCTCCTAGCCCACCAATCTTTGTAATTTGTCAGAACTATGTGACTACTTCTCACCAAGGAGCTGAGACATTATGTGAGTCATTCTTAGGATAAAGCCAGTAATTGCCTTCATGAGACATTTCAGAAATATCTTTTTTTTTTTTTGCTATAACAACTGAGAAGTTCTCTTGTTCTTTGTGTTGCTAAAAATATTGGAGTCTCTGTCAGCCTGGATCCTTGACTGACTTCATAGAGTACAATTCTCCCTCCTCTCACTGATTCCCCTGGGATATCAGAATAAGCACAACATATACAATTTTATTCTAGACATTTTGTTTAAACAGCAGGGTCTACATCATAGCTCACTATAGCCTCAAACTCCTCAGCTCATGCAATCCTCCTGCCTCAGCCTCCCAAATAGACGGGACTACAGATATGTGTTGTCATACCCAGCTAACTTTAAATTTTTTTATAAACATGCTGTCTTGCTATGTTACCCAGGCTGGTCTCGAACTTCTGGCCTAAAGCAATCCTTCCACCTTGACCTCCCAAAGCACACAGGTGTGAGCCACCATGCCCAGCCTGGAATTATTTATTACTGCAGTATAACCAAGACTGTTCTGACCATATCAATGATAATAAACTGTCCTTTAAAATTACTTCTTTAATTTATATGAGGTGACTTTTAGAAATATTTTAAGCAAATAATAGTTTGATTTACTATATGATTCAGAAATTCCACTTTTTGGAATACACCCCAAAACATTGAAATCGGGGATTTAAACAGATATATGTACAATCATGTTCATAGAGCAACATTTATATTAGCCAAAGGTAGCAATTACCCAGACATCCATTGATGGATGAATGGATAAACAAAATGTGGCATATACATAACAACAAAATAGTATTCAGCCTTTAAAAGGAATGAAATTCTGATACATGCTACCATATAAATGAAACTTGAAATAAGCCAGACACAAAAGAACAAATTGTGTTGTATGATGCTGCTTATATGAGATACCAAGAATAGTCTAATTAATAGAGACAAAAAGTAAAATAGTGGTTACTAGAGCCTGGCGAGTGGAGGTACTTGGGAGTTACTGTTTATCGGATTTGCAGTTTCAGTTCAGGTTGATGAAAAAGTCCAGAAGATGGATGACGATGGTTGCACAACAACGTGAATGCACTTAATGCCATTGAATTGAATACTTTCGAAAGGTTAAAATAGTAAATTCTATGTTATGTACACTTTATCACAATTACAAAAAACAGTTCAGGTGATATCTAGCTACAGTATAACTCATTAAGATGATAATTAAATGTTGAGAAATATTTATTGGGAATAAGCATGAGTTTGGGGATCCGGCAGACCCTGGATTTGAAAAAGACACTGCTCCATACTTGCTGAGAACCTCTGGCATTTGTTGACCTTTCTTGGCCTCACTTTCATTGTGTACAAAATAGGGTCATTGTAAAGATTAACAAGGTAACATGCAAAACACTTAGAAGAAAATGGACACATTGCAGAAACCCAAATAATGGTTGCAGTTGTGCTGCCATTGTTTTTGTTATTATTAATATGTTTCAAAATGAAATAGGAGACTGAAGTGTTTTCTATGCAGTTTTTTTTCACGTAACATAAATTTGGTTAGAAATCAAGTTATGAAAAACAAGATTTTCGTCCCAGTAGAGTTATTGAATATTTTATCATTTTAGAAGTCCAATTTTCTTCACTCATTCTGTGTCTTCTGCCTTTATAAGATAAGGGACAGATTCAATTTATACTGTCAAATACTAGCTACCTAGCCATCTAGAAAACTACTCCTTTTAACCTTCTTTTATGTTTACCTTGCTGAAATATAGTTAAATGCTTTCAATAAAATATAAAACCAATAGACAAAACCTACCAAAGACTTCTGTTCTTCTGGATATAAGCAGACCTTTTGAGACAAATGAACTATTTAACTTAATAAAATGTTACACACTTGACTTTGTAGACAACCTGTAAGTCAGCAGGGCCATTTCGTTTTGTTCAATGCATTTCTGTTGAAGGCTTATTATGAGACCATAATATGTTTAAGATTGTGGGGAAGAAAAAAATAAAGAGGATATTTCTACACACCCAGATCTCAAGAGGTTATAAGCTTTGTGGGCTAACTGATGTTAATTTTCTCTTCTAAACATTGCCTTCATTGGTGAAGTTTAAAAGTAGGCAATTACTGACTGAATTAATAAGTTAAGCCTTATGCAACACTCCCTAGAACAAAACTTGTGCTCTGTAGTAAAGTTCTCATACAATATTAGTGCAGACGTGTTACTGCTTGGCTTCTTGCCTGTGTTCCCATTGTGCCACTGTCTGGAGGGTTCATCTCTCTTAAACACACACACTTATATGTAACGTCATCTCTAAAGTTCTCCTCTCTGAAGTCAGTGCTACCCATAGCACTCTACACTATCACCGTTACCATACAATTTTAACAATAGATTGCATATTGTTCTCTGTGTTGTTTTTTACCAATGCCTAGAGAGAAGACATTCCCTTTTATCTAAATTTAAAACATCTGGAAGAAGAGACATGCCCTCTCTTCTATATTTGCATCCTTCATAGCTTCAGAACATTGATTTTCACAAATTAGGCATTCAATAAATACTGGCCAATATGACTCAGTTTAGATAACTGGATTCAGCAAGCTTTATTGAGTCTTTCTGGTTACAAAGTACAATGACAATGCACTTTATTACTGACTTAGCAGAAATTCCACAAATGTTTAAGTTGCATTGGTAGTCTTTACAGAAAATTAGTTTTCAATGTTTCTCATTTACCTAGGGCATTTTTGCCTTATTCTCCCTATTCCATGGGAAGAGTTTACCGTTAAAGTTAAATACATCCTAGGATACAAAGTTAAGAAAAGAAATTAAATTGGTTAAACTAATAATATATTTATAGCAGAGAATAACTATATTACAGTGCTAAATTAACATTATAATTTAGGAAAATGCCCTTGTGCAATGAGAAATAAACTACACATTTTCAACGCAGCAGCCCTGCCATGAGAAGTTTTCAGATTCCTAAATATTTAATTTGATTACTTTACTATAGAATATTACTGTTAGATAATCCTTTGTCCATATTATTATACTCTTTTTAAAACCCCTAGTTAATGACTACATGTGTTTTGATGTAATACATAAAGTAAATTGATAAAGAAAATTTAGACCTAGTTTAGCAAATGAGAAAAAGTAAATGAACAGTCTTCTCAAATCCACTCTTTTCAAATATCTACTTAATGTAGATTCTCAAAGGAGAAAACCCAGGAGGAAAATAATCTAAATGTGTGTTTGTTCACTTGATTTATTTTACACCATTCAAGAAAGACCTTATCTAATTAATAACTCAACTATCAGAATTTTTATGTTTAGATAACTGTGTTTAAAATTACACCAGAGAAAAAGGAATTATCTCTTGAACTATATACAATTAAGAAGCCACCAATACACACCTTCAGCTTTAATGTCTCTATAGCTTGAGTATCTTTTTTATTACACAAGGGAAAGGTAATTATCCTATTATCTGTGTTTTCCTACCTTTGTTTGATTTCTTACCTTTGTTCACATTTCAAAATTTTATTATGCTGTAATTTATGTATCCACCTTACCTGATTGTTTTGCTGTAGAAATATATGTGTGTGTGTTTACGTGTGTCTGTGTGTGTAAGTTTTCTATGAATAAACTGCAACTGTTTACATTATGGATTGGGTTATGCATTCAGATAATTTTATGGCAAACTAACTGAACTTAGAGAGTTCAAATATCTGCTAAATGACTAAAATATATCAAATGATGTTTTGATAACTAATATTAGTATTAATAATTATAATAATCATAGTAACAATAATAAATTATAGTACCATATAATAAATGACCAGCATACTAGGCATTTTACATTTATTATCTTATTGAACTCTCAAATAAATCTGAAATTAGTTATCATTCTTTACATTTCAAAGGTGAGGCCACCATAGCTTAAAATATTAGGTAAATAGCTCACACAAGGCCACATAACTGAGAAGTGGCAAAGCTGAGGTCTATGCTCAGATGTGTCTATATGCCTCCCAAGCACAATCCCGTCAGAATGAGTCCTGATCAGGGCATGTTTCTAGTAGGGAATGAACTTTTTCAACAGCTGAGTTGCATCATATTGGCTGCCCGTGCTTTTCTTTCTATGTGGTGCCGTCATTTCACTGTTGTGCATTGCTTATACTGTAAAAACTGACACTTTCACTATAATCCACGATGGTTGGACCTGGCTCTGTTTATCTGATTGAAAACATGTGCTTAAAAAAAATGGCTCAACATACAAGTAATTGACTAGTCTTTAAAATACTCATTTGATGCACAAGTCTTAGTTAGTCCTCTACACAGTCCCTTCATTAGAAAAGATGTGGATCAGAGATGATGGAACATAGGGTATCAATTAAAAGACCAACAGGCAAATTTACAAATGGACAGATACAACAACCAGTCACATAGCTAGCACTCAGAACCACACTGCTGTCCCCATGTCTATGTATTTCTGGTGAGTCAGTAATTCCTCTTGTCCATGGGGATTATCCATCTGTCCTTTTTTGAAGTTGATCAAGTGTTTAAAGAAAATCAGAGGAAATCTTTTCATCTCTCTGGCATGAGAAAAGTGAAATAAGCTCTGTCAATAAACATTTTTGGACTTCACAATTTTCATCTCACTTGATTATTCATGTCTCCTCAAACCTCAAACATGCAAATTACCACAAGTACCTATGGAGAATTCAGCTCAACTTGGAGATTACCCCTAATTTTTCTTTGATCTAAGTTGTAGCTTGTGGATCTTTCTGGACCTCTTTAAACAACCGCTTTGGAAAGATTTCATATGTGTGTCTGTGTGCTCTAACCTCTGATCATGTACATTTGAGTTGGTCCAACTAAACAGTATCTTGAAATCATTTCCTAGACTTTCTTAATTAACAAGAAACTGAAATTGACAATCCCATGAGAAAACTAGAACTCGGTAATTTAGAAAAGCCATTCAATTTGTTGGAAGTAAATACTAAACTCAAATTATAATTCTACCTTTAAAGATCTTGTAACATTTGTACCACTTTGGAAAATGTTATATGTAATATTCTCTTTCAGGAAGAATTGTTTCTACGTGACATACACTTTGCAAAGAAGCCATTGGAATAAAGGTAATGGGAATCTCAAGAATACAATAGCAAGATAAAAATAACACCTTTTCTTCAACAATTTCTTAGTCTCTGCGATGTGTCAGTATCTGGATATGGATATGGGCTAGCGATAAAAATCCCTTGACTTCGATTTCAAAGGTTTTCACCTCACACAGTTCTTTCTCCACTGCTCTCCCACCTCCAATCTTCAACAGGATTTTCTTCCAGTTTCTTGAACATACTATGCCTGCTCTTGCCTCCAAGCCTTTGCACATGCAGATTCTTCTGCTAAGAACTCTCCTCTGTTCTTATCTTTCTCTTTTGGTTGACTTTCTTAAATGTCTTTCCTCACTATGACTTCCTTGATTTTCTAATGTTGTATTAGTGTCCCATCTATATATTCCCATGGTGCTCTGTTCTTACTCCATCAAAGCCTTTTTCACATTCTGTAGAAATAGCCTATTTGTCTGTATTCCTCATTAGATTGTGGATTTCTTGAAAGCAAGGATAGTTTCTTCTTCTATTTACTATTTTATGCTCAACATCTAGCACAGCAACCGATCCATAGTAGGTACTTAACAGACATTTCTTTATTGAATAATGGTGACCACAATTTATTGTATTTATTGTTTGTTCAGAAACTGTTAGACAATTTGCCTATATCTATTGCTCATATAAGTTATAGAATGTGTATATATTATTTATTTCATTTTAGATATGAGAAAATAAAAGCTTAAACAGTCTATCCAGGATTCATGAATTCTGAGCAACAATAACTGTGCTAGTTATTTTATCACAGCACCTCTAAGAATATAGTGATACTGTTTATATTTCAACCTCAATTAAGCAAATAAGCAAACAAACAAAACTCCTTCTGTGAGGCACAGAAAGATTCTCAACTATTAATAATTTGCTTTGAAAGCTTTTAAATGAGATACTTATGAAGACATAACCATAGATTTTTGCAGGCCCTTCCTAAGCATAATTATTTCTGTCCTATCATTATTGCTCTTTGATGGAGTATTTTGTTTCTCAAGACTTGCATTCTAGGGCAAACCACCTTGAAAGAGAGAGTCAAGAAGAAGTCAGAAACAGGTTCAATAAAAGGTCTTCAGGTTAATCTTCTGGGCAAGCAGTGGCCAAGTGCAGATACTGCATTGTGGAGATTGTTGTTTTCCCAGTTCCGTACATCAACTGAGCTTTTAGGATACTTCTCATAACAATAAGAACACCAATTCTAGATTGGTATAGAATCTTGACTTTTACAAAGTGCTTTTATCCATATCATTTTATTTCTCAAATATATCTATGAAGAGGAAGGGCAGTGTGATTAAACTTGTTTCATAGCAGAAACATATTCAGAAAAGTCAAGGCAATAATTAGAATGGGCCAAGAAGACTTTCTGCTATAAGGAGGAAGAAGCGTGACAGACTTCAGGTCCTACTACTGGCTTTGGAATTTCTGTTTGTACTAAGAATATGCCTCCCATTCAGCTGTTCCCAGCCAGAGGCTGAGTAAAGTGGAGCTACTAAGGCAGATCTATTTCTGGGAAATATCTGATCTATCTGATGAGGACTTTGGCTCAAGAACTCCCCAAAGGCGTTGCAGAACCTAACTCAGCCTGCATAGGAGTCTAAGACACTTTTACCTAAATTTTACTCCCACTCTCCTTCACTCAAACTCAGACTTGTATCTCAGTCTGATGGCTCTCTGACTCTTCTCCAGCTCCCTCACACTTCCAGTCACACAATCCTTTCCCCTAACAATCCTTTCCCCTAAAACATGTGATCACATGTTTAATCATGTCATGGCATCTGATTCTTCGAAGAGTCAGACTGACAACTTATTCATTTTATATAACACATTAGATTTCAGGCTTCATGTCTCCTGGCCCAGTCTGTTGCTTGATAAAAGCCTGAGAATGTGCTTCTGCTCCGCAATGTATTTGGTTTATTAAGCAACTTCCATAAGAAAATAGCATAAAAGAATGAGTATTTAATATCACTCATCATGCATGTCTCTTTAGTCAAAAGTGTTATCATATTTCATATATTTTGGATTGTTTCTGGTTATATGAGAGATTATCTCAGCTCTTAGGAAATACATATTGAAGCACAAATGATAAAGCAAATTGAGTAAAATGTTAACAGATTAAGAAAAAGATATTAGGTGTTGTTTGTACTGTTGTTATTCTTGCAACTTCTCTGTAAGTTTGAAATTATTTCTAAATAAAATACAAAAAAAATTGATTTTCCAAAAACTTTAGGCTAAAAAAGAAAAAAAATACAGAGAGGTACATATGTGTCTATGTTTTTATGTTTTTCAGCTGTGAAGATGTAACTTGCATTCCAGGACTCACCTAACCCTTTCTGTATGCATGGCGCTCTATGAAATGTTAGCCTAGATTATTTCATTCCTAGCCTTGTAGACATCCACTGTATGAAGGCCATCTTTAAGTTCAACATTTAGAATGTTCATAGGCTCATCAATGTGACCAGACCTAGATCTGACTTTATGACATATTGTCTATTAGGGAAAATCTGATGTCAGTTTGTGGTCAGAGACATAGAGTAACTTTTGGCAACTTTTCTCTTCATTCCTTCTTTCCATCCTTCCTTCCTTTTTTCCTTCCTCCCTCCATGTTTTCCTGAGTGAATTTAAGGATTTTTATTTAACTTATTTATACAAGTTATTATCAAGTTTCTATTTTGTGGTAAGATAGTCTATACTCCTCAGTTCTTGTCAGTCTAGCATCATGATTGGTAGTGCAGGCTTTAGAACTAGATTGCTTGGGTTCAAATTCCGAGTCCTTAATCAATATAACCTTGGACAAGTTGCTTAATATCTTTGGCTTGTTTCCTTACCTGTTAAGTACGGATACAAATAACAGCACCTACAACAAAGAGCTCTTTTGAAGGTTAAAAACTGATGGCTGCCACTTAATAAGTTTACAACAAGTATTCCAACAATTATTTTTATTATCAGAATTGTTATTATTAGTCATAGTACTCAGTGCCTCCTCATATCAAACTCTAAGTCTGTTCCCAGGATTTGATGTAACATATACAAAGCACCCAACACATTCTAGAACATGAAAATAGCTCAACAAAGGTAGTTATTATTCTTTAAATGGAAAGAGAGAGCTGGTTAAGTTGGGTGGTCTAATATAACTCTTGAGTCAACCCTTAGAGACAAACTCTCAGTATCCTATCAAAGCGATCAGTCTCTGTGTGTGTTCTAAATTTCACTGCAAAAGCAATTTTCAAAACACTTAATCAGATTAGGCTCTTTCATATAGCTTGGGATTCACATGTAGCCAATGGTTTCCCCTAATTTAGGTCTGACTCTCTTAACATTTCCATCTGGTCTAGAAGTTATTTTCTTTAATGATCTTGCTGGAGACAATGATTCCACATAAATGAGTTTGCTCTTTGGCCATATAAGTTGAGCAATGTTCTGCCTGTGGAAAGTAATACCCATTTTCTACCACTTTGCCTTTTTTGTATGTACTTTAAGCTGCCAGCAAAATAGTTACAATAACTGTCCCTAGACACTATCATGTTTCTTCCTGCTTCTTTGATTATTGTCTAAAAGTGAACTGGGAAAAATATAACTAAGTTCCCTTCAATAATTAGTTCATTGGCCAAGGAATAAAAATTGGCTAAGGAAAAGAATGAGCAATTCCGATCTGTCTTTAAAGCCTTGTTATTTGGGGATCCAGTTAACACCATTTTATAAATTAGAAGCCAGAACAGCTGGTGGATAAGTTGAACGATACCAAGTGCCTTTGATTTTTTCTACATTTTGCTTCTCCTATTATTTTTTCAAGATGAAATTTTACTGTTATAAATGGTAATAGCAAAAGTGGTGGCAAAGTTGGAATCTGGATGCATAGGTATCACATAATAAAATAATACTGAATTAGGGCATTGTAAATCTGAGTTTTGTTATCACTTCTGTTATTGATTAACTGTGGACAAATTGCTTACCCTTTCACATATTCAGCTTCCTCATCACTTACGTTGGAGTAGTAATATATCTTAACCCTATCACAGGTTACTTATGATTATTAAATTGTATAAATTTGTGTGAAACTATTTTGAACAGTATAAAAGATTACAGAAATGTTTAATTTTTATGTTAATCACTCACTATTTATAAAATCTTCTAACCGTAGTATTGCATTAAAGCCATGTAGAGTTTCTGCAATGACATAAAGGCCATCATTATATTTCAATAAATTTATATTTTTCAGAAATCTTAATAAGCATTTTTCGCATAACAACTGATTGAAGGTTAGAAAATTAAAAAAATCTGCATTAATCAGGTAAACTTGGAAATTATTATCAAAGAGGTAGATTTGAAGGGACAGAAATAGATTCTTGCTTGATATAAAGTGATGGTAATGGTAATGATGATGATAAGATTATAATTATGACAATGGAAATAATAATAATAGTTATGTATCTATAGTACCAGACAATTTTCAAAAAGCAGAAGTATATCTTAATAGTATTTTGGATTTATAAAACTTCTGAGAATAAATAAATGTGGATAAATTTTATCGCCACAGTGTGATGAGGAAACTCATGGTCAGATAGGTGAAATGCCTTGACTGAGGTCAAAACTCAAGTCTTCACTTATTCATTAGCTTATTAATTTGGTCATTCAGTCAACAAACACTGAGTATCTGCTATATACTCTCCAGTGTGCAGAACACTAGTAACTCAAAAATGAATATGACATGCAGATCGAGATGATCATAATTTTAAAAAATGGGAATATAAGTAATTAAATAAATAATTATAACATAGAAGTTGAGGGCAATAATAGAAATAATTATAAGATATTATCAGGGGAGTGACATCAACAAGATGGTGGAATAGTAAGTCCCAGGCTTCATTCACCCAAAGAAATGCTGATTTAACAATGATATAGGGACCAAAATACCTTCATGAGAACTCTAGAATCCAGTTAAGAAGTTGTAGGACCCCAAAAAAGCACAAAGCCCAGAAGAGCTACATGAAAATGGGTAAGAATAATAATTCCACTTTACTTGTGACAGCCCCTCCCTGAAGCCAGCTTAGCTAGGCACCAAGAGAAAATACCCAACTCATGACTTCTTCCTCAGGGAGAAAAATAAGTAGAGTGTGTATCTGATGTTCTAGCTTTTTGGAGCCAGAACTGTTTCGGTCTTGTCTCACTTACAGTATAAATGGTAAGCGTACAGCTTCAATGTCTGGAGGCTGCTAAGAACAAAGCAAAGTGCTAAGTGGTTTGCTGTGGCTGGCATGGCTTTGTGTGACTAGGAAAGGGTGCAACAGGAGGCTTCTCCACAGAGGGGATGAAGAGTAGTGGAGCATCCCTCCAACATTCCAGCTTTCCAAGAGGCTGCCCAACGGACTGGCTTCTGTCTTGTTTGTCGTGGAGCACTGACAATATCCAACAAACTCTGGATGCCTGACAGTCACTTAAACCAAAAGAAAAGGCTTTAATTAGTATGTATTCACTTGCCAGAAATCCTCACCCCAGCTTAGCATGGCACAATTAGGAAAGCTCAGAGCCCATAGATCATCCCTGGGGAAAGAAAGAGAAGGCTGAAACATATGTCCAATCGAAACATATGTCCAATGTATGCATAACAAACTGGTTTATGTCTTGCCTGCCTTGAGTGCTAACTAAACATGGCATACTCTAGATGCTTGGATGTTACTGAGAACGGTGACAACAAAAACCAGCTTGGATGGTGTGCTGCTGCTTCAGAGAACCTGCGACACAGCAGACAGATGCCACAGAGAGTAAGAAATTATGAACTCCTGGAACACTAAATCAGCAAATTTCTCTAAGTAGGAATTTAAATGCATATGTCCAGATAAGATACAGTCACAGAAAGGCTTGAGAAGCACCTGTGATCTCTAGTTGGACTAATCAGTGAAGATCAATTCACTAATTCATTCATGTATGAAGCTAGTCCATAAAGGCTGGGAGAGGTGGCTGTTTTTTTTTTAAATGCACAGACATTAACCTAAATTCTCAGGGTATACCTAGAAACAGGGAAACATGGCCCAAATAAAGAAGCAAAATAAATCTGCAGAAACTTAGAATAAACAGAGGCATATGAATTACCTGACAAAAAATATCAAAATAACCATCATAAAGATGTTCAACAAACTCATGGAAACCATACATGTAAAAATAATGCCAACAAATAAATAGAAAACAAACAGAAATGTTGGAGCTGAGGAATATGATAATTGAACTAAAAAGTTAACTAACAATTCAACAGCAGACTTGGTCAAGCAGAAGAAAAAAAATCAGTGAACTCAAAAATAGTCATTTAAATTACACAGAAGAGTAAAAAAATACATATACTCATTATACTCATTATGGATGCTCCAGAAGGAGAAGAGAGAGAAAGTGTCACAAAGTGTCACATGAATATTTAAAGAAATAATGGGCCAGCCATGGTGGCTCACACCTATAACCTCACAGCTTTGTGAGGGTGAGGCAGGAGGATCACTTGAGCCCAGGAGTTTGAGATTAGCCCTTACAAAAAAGAAAAAAAAAAAGGAAAAAAATTGAAAAATTAGCCAGGTGTGGTAGCATATGCCTGCAGTCCTACTTACTTTAGAGGCTGAAACTGGAGGATGACTTGAGCCCAGAGGGTTGAGGCTGCAGTCAACCACATTCACACCACTACACTCCAGCCTAGGTGACAGAGTAAAACCCTGTCTCAAATAAATAAATTAATTAATTAAATACATAAATAAATAAAGGAAAAAAGAAAAAATGGCTAAAACTTCCCAAATATAGAAATGGAATTAGGCATCCTGATTCAAGAATCTCAAAAATTTCAAATGGGAAAGATACACTGTAAAGTAGTTCCCCCTTAATTAGGGTTTTGATTTCTGAAGCTTTAGTTACTCATGTTCAATCATGGTTCAAAAGTATGAAATGGAAAATTACAAAAATAAATACTTTATGTTTTCATTGTGTGCCATTTTGAGCAGTATGATAGAATCTCATGCCATCTAGCTGCTTCCCACCAGTGTATCAACACTCTTTGCAGTACCCATCTATAAGTCACCTAGTAGCCAATTTGGTTATAAGATTGACTGTTATGGTATCATGATGCTTGTGTTCAAGTAATCCTTATTTAAGCCACAAGAGCAGTGATGCTGGTAATTCAGATATGCCAAAGAGAAGTCATGAAATACTTCCTTTAAATAAAAAGGTGAAAGTTCTCAATTTAAGGAAAGAAAAAAAAAGTATACTGAGGTTGCTAAGATCTACTGTAAGAACAAGTCTTCTATCTAAGAAACTGCAGGGAAAAAAAAATCGTGTTAGTTTTACTGTCCCAACTCAAACTGCAAAAATTACAACATAGTGCATGGTAAGTGCTTAGTTAAGATGGAAAAGACATGAAATTTGTAGGTAGAAGACATGAACAGAAATGTGTTCTAACTGATGGAAAATGGGTTCAGTTTCAGGCATCCACTGGGGGTCTTGGAATGGAACATATCCTCCACAGATTAAAGAGAACTACTGTAATCTGTAATCAAATTTCAAAAGGCAAAGACAAAGAGATAATTTTGAAAGTAGCAAGAACAAAGTAATTTGCCATTTATGAAGAAACTTCTTTAACACTAAAAGTGGATTTCTCAGCAGGAAACTTGCAGGCCAGACTAGAATGGAATGATACATTCAAAGTGCTGAAAGAAAAATATCACCAACAAAGAATACTATCCCTGGCAAAACTATCCACTTGAAATGAGGAAGAAATAACAGACTATAAAATATTAGCAAAAGGAATTTAAAAAGACACAAATAAATGTAAAGACAGCCAGTGTTCATGGATTGTAAAACTTAACATTGCTAAAATGTTCATACTACCTAAAGGAATCTACAGATTTGATGCAATTTCCACCAAAATCACAATGTCCCATTTTACAGACATAGAATTAAAAAAATCTTAGAATTTATGTTGAACCACAAAAGACCCCAGATAGCCAATCTTGAAAACTAAGAGCAAAACTAGAGGAATTATATTACTAATTTCAAAATATATTACAAAGCTACTGAAAATGAAACAGTATGGTACCAGCATAAAAATACATATAGACCAATGGAACTGAACAGAGAACCCAGAAATAAACCCCTGCATATACAGTCAACTGATCCTCAACAAGGGTGCTAGGAATACACAATAGGAAAAGGATAGTCTATTCAACAAGCAGTCCTAGAAAAAATAAGTATCTACATGCAAATGAATAAAACTGAATCCTTGTCTTAGCCCAAACACAAAAATATATTCAAAATGGATTTAAACTTAAATGTAAGACCTAAAACTGTAAGACTCCTATAAGACAACGTAAGGAAAAACATTATTGATGTTGATCTTAGAAATGATTTCTTATCTATGACACTGATAGCATAGGCAACAACAACAATAAAAGCAAAACGAGAAGTGAACCATATAAAAACACAAAGCTACTAAGGAAACGACAGAGTGAAAAGGCAAACCATGAATGGGAAAAATGGTTTTGCAAATTACATATTTGGTAAGGGGTTAGTATCCAAAATATAGGGAACTCAACTCATACAACTCAATAGAAAACAACAGCAACAACAATGAAACCCAAAAATGAATAAATAACCTAATTAAAAATTGGACAAAGGATATGAATAGGCATTTCTCCAAAGAAGATATGCAAATTACTAGCAGGTATAGAAAAAGACTCCCAACATCACTAATTATCAGGAAAATACCAATCAAAACCTCAGTGAGGGCCGGGCGCGGTGGCTCAAGCCTGTAATCCCAGCACTTTGGGAGGCCGAGACGGGCAGATCACAAGGTCAGGAGATCGAGACCATCCTGGCTAACACGGCGAAACCCTGTCTCTACTAAAAAAACACAAAAAATTAGCCGGGCGAGGTGGCGGCACCTGTGGTCCCAGCTACTCGGGAGGCTGAGGCAGGAGAATGGCGGGAACCCGGGAGGCGGAGCTTGCAGTGAGCTGAGATCTGGCCACTGCACTCCAGCCTGGGCGACAGAGCGAGACTCCGTCTCAAAAAAACAAAACAAAACAAAACAAAACAAAACAAAACCTCAGTGAGATATTGCCTCATAACTGTTAGAATGGCCATAATAGTAATTGCAATAAATAAATTAATTAATAAGAAATGTTGGCAAAGATACAGATAAACTAGGACCCTTGCTCACTGTGGTGGGAATGTAAAATGGTGCAGTCAATGTAAAAAATAGAAGTGCCTCCAAAAATTAAAAATTAAGTTACTTTATTATCCAACAATCCCCCTTCTGAATATTTACCAGAAGAATAAAAATCAGGATCTTGAAGAGATATTTACATTCTTGTGTTTATTGTAACATTATTCACAAAATTCAAGATGTGAAAACAAACTAAATGTTCATCAATGAATGAATGGTTAAAGAAAATGTGGCACATACATACATACGAATAGAACAAAATATTACTCAGCCTTAAAAGAACAAAATTTTGCCTTATGTGACAACATAGATGAACCTTGAGGACATTATGCTAAGTAAAATAAGTTATTCACAGAAAGACAAATACTGCATGATTCTATGCATATAAGGTATCTAAAGTAGTTAAACACATAGGTGCATAAGGTAGAATAAAGAGGCTGTGGGAGATAGAAATGAAGAGTTGCTATTCACTGGGTATAAAATTTCAGTTATGGAAGATAAACAGTTCTAGAGATCTTCTCTGTAACACTGTATTTGTAGTTAATAAGACACTTAAAAATTGTTTAGAGGTTGGGCCTCAGGTTGTGTTTTTTTACTACAATAAAAAAAAGAATAGAATAAAAAATATCAGAAGAGAATAACTCAGTTATCTCAACTTTTTTCAGTGCAATATTTTCACAATTAGACTATGGACTCACGGGCTTCTCTGCACCAATGTAGATATACATGTGTTAAAAATTTAATTTGATGCTGTTCTTACTCAATATTTTCAACTATTTTTATTTTCCATAGATTAATAATATAGTTTCTTTAGATTAGTCAGCAGAGCTACGAACTTATGGAACACCTTCAATTACGTTAGTCATAGCAACATCTTTTCGAAAGACACCTCTAAAACTAGAAAACAAGGAATAAAATTCTTTTCTTTAAGAATGTTGAATGGCTACAGTAACCAAAACAGCATGGTACTGGTACCAAAACAGAGATATAGACCAATGGAACAGAACAGAGTCCTCAGAAATAATACCACACATCTACAGCCATCTGATCTTTGACAAACCTCAGAAAAACAAGAAATGGGGAAAGGATTCCCTATTTAATAAATGGTGCTGGGAAAATTGGCTAGCCATAAGTAGAAAGCTGAAACTGGATCATTTCATTACTCCTTATACGAAAATTAATTCAAGATGGATTAGACACTTAAATGTTAGACCTAATACCATAAAAACCCTAGAAGAAAACCTAGGTAATACCATTCAGGACATAGGCATGGGCAAGGACTTCATGTGTAAAACACCAAAAGCAACAGCAACAAAAGCCAAAATTGACAAATGGGATCTAATTAAACTAAAGAGCTTCTGCACAGCAAAAGAAACTACCATCAGAGTGAACAGGCAACCTACAGAATGGGAGAAAATTTTTGCAATCTACTCATCTGACAAAGGGCTAATATCCAGAACCTACAAAGAACTCAAACAAATTTACAAGAAAAAAACAAACAACCCCATCAAAAAGTGGGCAAAGGATATGAACAGACATTTCTCAAAAGAAGACATTCATACAGCCAACAGACACATGAAAAATGCTCATCATCACTGGCCATCAGAGAAATACAAATCAAAACCACAATGAGATATCATCTCACACCAGTTAGAATGGCGATCATTAAAAAGTCAGGAAACAACAGGTGCTGGAGAGGCTGTGGAGAAATAGGAACACTTTTACACTGTTGGTGGGATTGTAAACTAGTTCAACCATTATGGAAAACAGTATGGCGATTCCTCAAGGATCTAGAACTAGAAGTACCATATGACCCAGCCATCCCATTACTGGGTATATACCCAAAGGATTATAAATCATGCTGCTATAAAGACACATGCACACGTATGTTTATCTCCATGCAGCACTATTCACAATAGCAAAGACTTGGCATCAACCCAAATGTCCATCAGTGACAGACTGGATTAAGAAAATGTGGCACATATACACCATGGAATACTATGCAGCCATCAAAAAGGATGAGTTTGTGTCCTTTGTAGGGACATGCATGCTGCTGGAAACCATCATTCTCAGCAAACTATCGCAAGAACAGAAAACCAAACACCGCATGTTCTCACTCATAGGTGGGAACTGAACAATGAGATCACCTGGACTCGGGAAGGGGAACATCATACACCGGGGCCTATCATGGGAAGGGGGGAGGGGGGAGGGATTGCACTGGGAGTTATACCTGATGTAGATGACGAGTTGATGGGTGCTGACGAGTTGATGGGTGCAGCACGCCAACATGGCACAAGTATACATATGTAACAAACCTGCACATTATGCACATATACCCTAGAACTTAAAGTATAATAATAATAATAATAATAATAATAATAAATAATAATAATAATAATAATAAAACAAGGAATAATCCTGACTAAGCATTTTTTTTCTCCCAGGACATCTAGTTAGCTATCCCTCTCCTATTTCCCTGAATAATGATCTGTTCCTTTGAAAAATGCATCTCTGGGAATTATACAAACCTGAGTCTGAGAGGATCAATGTAGCTGGAAAGCAGCCTTAATCATCTAACAGCAATGGAAACCATACAATTAATTGTGAACAGAGAACCCAGAGTCATCATGTTTATGAGACAATTTAGTACCGTAGAAAATGACCAAAAAATCCGAAACAGAAATATTTACCCTGAGGAAAAAAGCAGAGATTATTTAAGAAACACAGAACAGTTTAAAAGAACCTTCTAATTAATATATGTAGAGGAATTTGAGAGGATATTAAAACCATAAAGTGAGAACTGATGTGAGGAGGGGAAGAAAGTACAAGAAATCACTATCAGAGATTAAAAATATGATTATAGACATTTAAAAAGAAATATCAATAGAAGATCTTAAAGATCAGAACATCTCTGAAATATATAATAACAGCAATAAAAATAGATAGAAACAAAATAAGAGGATGTATAAGAGACAGTGAGTCTTAATTCAAGATGTCCAACATGATATCAATAGGATTCTTTGGAAAAAGCAAAAGTGAACATAGAGAGCAAATGATCAAATAGGTAAAAGAAGACAATTTATTGTAGATGAAAAGATATAAATCATAAGACTGGTAGGGCCACTGCGAATTTCGTACATGAAAATAATAAAAATAATGAAAAACAAAATTCCAACCTTCAGTGCATCCTTGTGAATTTCAAAGCACAGATACTAAATGCTTCCAGAGAGAGAGAAAGCAGGAGAAACAGTGACATATAAAGGAATAAAAATGAGATTTTATCAGCTTCTGTTAATAATTAATGACACTAGATGCTAGAAAACAATGGGAACAACATCTTTAATATTTTTAGGGAAATTGATTTTTGCATAGTGTTGGATACATGGCTAAAATATCAATAAAGTATGATGATTGATCAATATTATTTTCAAACACAAAAGTACTCAGAAAGTTTATGTTCCAAATACACTTCCTTACAAAGTTCCTTTAGGATATAATCTAGTAACTATACAAACAAGAAAAGGTAAATAAAACACAGAATCTGAATACAGCCTAGAAGAATCATGAAGAGAAGTCCTCAGATTAAGCCTGAGTTAAGACTAACAATCACTAGTCCTTATTGGTGCAGGAGTACAAAAACCTTCAACAGACAGAGACGCAGGGGACAGAGAAAGGTACTATGGAGGTAGTAGGAGTCACTTGATAGAATAGAAAACATAATTGGGATCTCAGGTGAAATTATAATATTTTAAAAACAAATGATGCAAAAGAAACATAAAAATAATTGGAAACTGGCCAGGCGCGGTGGCTCATGCCTGTAATCCCAGCACTTTGGGAGGCCGAGACAGGCGGATCACGAGGTCAGGAGATCGAGACCATCCTGGCTAACACGGTGAAACCCCGTCTCTACTAAAAATACCAAAAAAAAAAAAAAAAAAAAAAAAAAAAATAGCCTGGCGTGGTGAAGGGCGCCTGTAGTCCCAGCTACTCAGGAGGCTGAGGCAGGAGAATCGCGGGAACCCGGGGGGCGGAGCTTGCAGTGAGCCGAGATCGCGCCACGTCACTGCACTCCAGCTTGGCCGACAGAGCGAGAGTCTGTATCAAAAAAAAAAAAAAAAAAAAAGAAAGAAAGAAAAGAAAAAAAATAGAAACTCTGAAAAAAAAACCACACCATGATTACTATGAAAACAGGTAATGACCCGAATATGAAGTTATTTAAAATATCAATAGATTTGAGGCTACTGACAGAGTGCAAAGAAAAAGAAAGAGAATTAATTTAAATGTATTTCTGGGAACATTTTCCTTTAGGTGGCCCAAAGTGTCTTGACATTGGATTCCCACAGAAGGAAATTTATCTTTGTGCCAACACTGAAGGATACTTATTTAGTCATACTAATGCAAATGCTCTTAACTGATTTTCAACTTTGTGGCTTTTTGTATTCAAGCAATGCACAAAATCACAAAGAATTGACTGTGGTTACAGAAGATAAACATGAAGAATTTTGATCACGCAAAAATAAAAATGGAGCTATCAGATGATAAGTCTCAGAAAGCAGAAGGAAAAATAGTATTAACAGATAATATCAAAACTTTATAGAATAGAATTAGATATAAAATTATTATATTAGATTGCAATGGTAATCAATAGAAAAGATAAAACAGTAATTTAAATATCAAACCTTGCTATTAGTAGAAAGGAAGGACAGCGATCAGGCATGTGAACTGAATACTTATCTTCATATTATGGAGTCAATAGATATTATCTAAAGTTGATGAATTAAGTTAATAAGATATATTATCTAGAGTTGCAGAAAATGTCACTAGAATAATTAAAAACAGCAACAAGAGAGACTGCCTCTGGGTCTAGGTCTGGGAATAAAAATACTTTTCATCATAAAGTCTTCTTAACCTGTTAATTTTTTAATCACCATATACACAACTTAAAAGCAAAAACAAAACCAAGCAAAGAAACAAACCTCAACAATACAGCATTCCCTAAAGTCTGCAGTTTAGAGTATTACATCTGCAATGATGAAGGTGGGTAAAATGAGGGTAGATTCCATTGTTAAACAATCTTGGTCAAAGGGTATAACCTTTCAGTTATGAGATGCATAAATCCTGGGCATCTAATATATAGCATGTTGACTATAGATAACAATACTGTATTGTACATTTAAAAATTGCTAAGAGAGTAGATCTTAAATGTTCTCACCAAGAAAAAAAAAAATGATAATGAGGTGATATTGTTATGTTTTGTGTTCCCACCCAAATCTCATCTTGGATTGTAATCCCCAGGTGTTTAGGGAGAGACCTGGTGGGAGTGTTTGGATTATGGAGGAAGTTTCCCCCATGCTGTTCTCATGATAGTGAGTTCTTACAAGATCTGATTGTTCTATTAGCATCTGCCATTTCCCCTGCTTGTTCTCATGCCACATGTGCTCATGCCGCCACATGAAAAGGTCCAAGTTTGCTTCCTCTTCACCTTCCACCATGACTGTAAGTTTCCTGAGGCTTCCCCAGCCATGTGGAATTAAACCACATTAAACCAGAGTCAATTAAACCTCCTTTATTAAAAAATTACCCAGTCTCAAGGAAGTTCTTTTTAGCAGTGTGAGAATGGACTAAGATACTAGGTGAGCTGATACTTGTGTTAACTAACTTGATTGTGGTAACCATTTCAAAACTTATGTGTATATCAAATTATCACACTGTACATCTAAAATTTATATAATTCTATTTGTCAGCCATACTTAAATAAAGCTAAGAAAATTGAGTTTGAGAAATATTTTCTATTTGAAGATTCAGAATGCACAATAGTATACTAAAACTCATAGAAGATTGTATGTAAGAGATCTAGTAATTCCCAAACTTCTCTGACCAACGAACCGTTTTGTTGCTTTTAATAAAATACCTACTTTCAACTCAAGGAACAACTGTTTTGCAAAACTCACTTTCAGAAACACTTTTTAAGAAACATCTACTCAAAGAGGAGGAATTACAATGAAACTAAAATTTTCCTACTTGTAGTTTAGTTTCAAAATGTAAAAAAAGTATTTGTAAATGATAAGCAACAGATCATCACTGAAATTTTTTTTTTCATTTTAATTCACCTAAGCAAGTCTTCCACTTTTAAGCATATTGTTTGATTTTCTCTCTCTTATCCCAAAATACCGTATTTAAAGGTAAATGAAACATGGATCTGTCAATTTTGATTACATTAAAATTATATCCCTAAACTTCTAGTAAATTCTACAGTAGACTTCTTAACACTACCCCTTATCCTCACACCCCAAACTCAATCCTTCTGAAAATATAACCTTGTTAATGTTTATCTCTCTTCACTTTATCCTATTATTATTCCTATATATTATTCCCCTATTCCCCACACTCAACATGAAAAGATCTAGGAACAACTTCTACCACCCTCCTTCCTGCCCCAACCTCTAACCCAGTCACCACATTAATGAAAACATAATCTTAGGAATATGTATTAAGAATGCCCTCATTTACTCTGTGGCTCCTGAGGTGGGAGTGAGCTTGCTCAATGTGTTCCTGAAGTCACACCACAGAGAGGATGAGAGGCCCGAGTTCATCGAGTTCATTGCCTATTCCCATCTCCCCGTCGGGTTCAAGTCCTTTCCCTGCAGAGATGGTAACCACACTTTATTCCATAACCTTCATATGAATCAGCCTCCAGCTAGCTATGAAAGCGAATAAAGAGAATCTGGATCACTACCCTGGCACTGGGGACCACAGCACTGGTCTGGACCATTACTCTGCACACAGACCAGAAAAAGCATGGGGAACCTTAAGCTCACCTCCTTCACTTGTATCAAATGATGTCTACTATGCTGATCTTCCATCCCTTAGATTTTGGTGGGAGATGGCTTAAATAAGTAACTTAAACTTAACAAACAAACAAAAAAACACTGTCAAGCTATATTTCAGAAGACAAGCCGGAGGAATTAAGCAAATTGCCCCAAATCACATAATTTATAAATGGCTGAGTGGGAATTCTGCCTGGTTTTAAAGCCTGTTGTGTTCTACTTCTGTTTCCATACCCTCTTTGTACACACTAAGCATAGCTGTCAGCATACCAAATTATATTTGTTTATGTGTGTTTGTCACCTATTAGGATCCCCATATTCTAGAGGTCAGAGATCCTAATTCCATTTCTGTATTCCTACAATGCAGTGTTTGGTTTATAGAAGGGATTTAATAAATTATTGTTAAATGAATGAATAGATGAATCAAGATAAAAAATAAGAAATTTTCAGAATCAGAAAATGCTATTTATCAAAATTGGACTTTTTTCTACTCTCCTGGTAAGTTGTGATGACGTATTAAAGACAAGAAACACAGCAGCATTTGTATTTGTCTTCCACTTGATTTCTTTTTTACTCAGTTGATGTTCCTGAAATTACTGGCATGAGTTAATCCATATGAAAATTTAGACAGAGCTCCCAGAAACCTAATGGATTATTTAAGATAATTCATTATTTTATTGAAATAAGGTTCATAAAAGGAAATAACTTTTCAGTCACAGAGCTAGCAAAATATAAGACTGGGACTTGAACCAAAGCACTTATTTTGCTAAGCCATGTTTACTTTCCTTGCCAATATAAACAGAGAGTTTCATAATACTTTGAGACAAGTATAGAGAAATAGGTTCAACCAGATTTTAGCACAGCTCAGACCAAATGGAACTGTTCATGGCTATGTGCCATCAGATTGCAAAACAGAAGGAATCTATTCTTACTATTAAATGGCCAACTCCCACCAGAATCCATATTTAATATGTCCATGTAACATTCTATGCTTGGCTGATTATTTCTCTTCACACATAAGAAAGCATAATTGGTGATAGGTAAGAGAGGGAGAATATGGTTCAGATTCAGAAAAAATAAAATTGGTATTTAAGTGTTAATTGGGTGCTTAGCACTCTGCTAAGCATTTTGCAATGTAAAATCATGTACTATTTCTCAACCCTTTAAGGTAAGTGCTTTGATTATATCTATATTACAAATTAAAAAAAAGAAGGCTCAGAAAAGTTAAGTAAGTTACACAAGACTCATGATATGTAGGAGGTGGGTCCTCGCATCAACCCAGTCAGGGACACTGCAGTGCCATCTCTCAATCATTACTCCTCTTTAAAATAATCACTCATCTTCCCTTGTGTCGAATAAAACTTGGCTGCCCTCAAAAGGCAAGAGTTACTGAGGCATCCGAGATGGTCGGCTAATGCAATAATCTACAATATTGTCCCTTAGGCGGGGCCTCTGAGAGCAGCCCCAGAGCTGAGAGGCAGAAAATGCACAGAAGATGAACCTTGGGAACCATCTGAGTTCTCATCCCCAAGAAGATAGTTATATTATGGAAAAGATAAAACTGACTGTTATGCTCACATAAAATTAATTCCACAGTTGTTCCTTAATAATGAATGCATTTGAAGTCTAAAAATAGCCATTGTAAATGAAAACAGTTGCTTTATTAGAGAAGTGGGATTCTAGATTTTTCCCTGCTCTATCTCTCCTTTTTTTTTTTTTTTTTTTTTTTTGTATGTTGGCTTTCTGTTATTCTTGCAAGGATATTGTTTATTAGATTTTCCCCTAAAATTATTGTAAATATTAGTAATACTTAAGAAATAAAAGCTTCTATTTTGTGTCCCCAAAACTCCAAGAGGAGGAAATTACTAAGATAAAAGAATGATGGTTAATAGAGTTTCAGAAGAGTCTTAAAATGCAAATAAAACATTTACATGGGGAAAAGCAATGTCTTTTTAGTACACTAAGCAATTTGCATTACAACTTGGAGCAACTCATCTTCTACATAGTCTTGCTTACAAAAGCTGAGTACATATACAGCAATGGCAGGAATCTAGTTTTCATTATGAAAACTATAAAAAATAAATGTGTGAATATAAATGATCTATTCATTGGCAGACTTCAGGAGTCCTGAAATAAAAGCCAAAAAGCAAGATGGTGTACGATAATATTGCTTTTAAGCATTGATTTATGAGATATTCTGGTGCTGGCAGGAGTTCCTAGTTATTATTGCAGCTTAACAAACATACAGCAAAGAGAAAATTTGGCAGTTACTGTTCACTTAGAAGAAAGCTTATTTCTTATTTTTACAATATGTAGCAGTTGACAAAGCTGTAGTACCATTTGTACATTTTTCCAGCAGATAGTGAACAGGTACCCACTAGGTATGAGACATTGCACAAAGGGTTGGGAGTAGGATAGGGGAGTGAGTTGAAAGAATTGTCAGAAGACTGTGTGTGTGTGTTTGTGTGTGTGTGTTCGTGTTTCATGTCTTGCCCTTTAATGACCTTCAAAATGTTAGAGAGAAACAAACACAACAGACGTCCAAAACTCTATTCATGATGGCTTCTCTGCTATGGTTTTATACTTCTCTCACTATCTTAGTTGAATCTCTATTTTCCAACAACATAGAGAGCTTCACTTCCTTTCTGATGGCTTTTCTTGACAATTTTCAGGTAGAATTTGTCAGAGGCATTTGAACCAGAGTAACTCCATCTTGAGTGGAGTAAAATAAGGCTGACACCCACTGGGCTGCATTCCCAGAAGGTCAGGCCATTCTTAGTCACAGGATGAGGTAGGAGGTCTGCATAAGATACAGGTCATAAAGACCTTACTGATAAAACAGTTTTCAGTAAAGAAGCCAGCTAAAACCCACCAAAACCAAGATAGCGAAGAGAGTGACCTATGGTCTTCCTCGCTGCTCATTGTATGTTAATTATAATGCAGTAGCATGCTAAAAGACACTCTCACCAGGACCATGACAGTTTAGAGATGCCGTGGCAATGTTAGGAGTTACCCTATATGTTCTAAAAAAGGGAGGAACCCTCTGTTCGGGGAACTGGCCACTTTTTTACTGGAAAACTCATGAATAATCCATCCCTTGTCTAGCATATATTCAATAAATCACCATAAAAATGGGCAACCAGCAGCCCTCAGGGCTGTTCTGCCTATGGAGTAGGCATTCTTTTATTCCTTTGTTTTCTTAATAAACTTGCTTTCACTTTACTCTAGGGACTCCCCTGGAATTCTTTCCTGCACAAGACCCAAGAACCCTATCTTGGGGTCAGGACCAGGACCCCTTTCCAGTAACAAATGTATCACTGTCTCCTTTATGTTTCTTTATTTAATAGGGACTTTTTTTTTTTTTTTTTTTTTTTTTTTTTTTTTTTTTGAGACGGAGTCTCACGCTGTTGCCCAGGCTGGAGTGCAGTGGCGCGATCTCGGCTCACTGCAAGCTCCGCCTCCCAGGTTCCCGCCATTCTCCTGCCTCAGCCTCCTGAGTAGCTGGGACTACAGGCGCCCGCCACCGCGCCCGGCTAATTTTTTGTATTTTTAGTAGAGACGGGGTTTCACTGTGGTCTCGATCTCCTGACCTTGTGATCCGCCCGCCTCGGCCTCCCAAAGTGCTGGGATTACAGGCTTGAGCCACCGCGCCCGGCCTAATAGGGACTTTTTGCCACCATATATTTAATATATTTATTTGCAAATATCTCAATCTGCTACCTTTGGATTATAACCTCCTTGGTGGCATTTCTGTACCACTAGACCTCAACAAAATCTCAGGCTCATGGTGGGTGCTCAATAATATTTGATGGTTACAAGAATGAAATATTTATAATAGAAGGCAGATGATAATTTAGATTAAAGTAAGAGCCAGCATGATGGGAATATGGAGATGGAAATGAATTCTAAAATCGTTGTCAGGAGAAAAATAAGTTTTGATGGTATGACAGACAAAGAAATCACTCTACAAGAAGAAAAAATTACAGAAGCTATTATTAGTGAAAAATGGTCATGCCAAGCTTATGGTAAACATTTTCTTACAGGACCAAAGAGTGAGGGACGGGCACGGGCTGTTTTCATCTTGTATATACTACTTTGCATATTATCTTTCTCCTCTTTCAAGAATTGAGTAATTCTGATTAATTTACATTATCTGATCTTTTAACTGAATCTTCAATTTTGTTTTAATGAGTATTCACTGCTCTTTCTCACATCATCGTTTCTTTTCAGGAATCTCTTTTTTATTTTCCTGTCTTTCCTTTCTCTCTTTTTGGTCCTACTTGGAAAATCTAATTTCTGCATTCACATTAATTCCCATCTACATTAATAACTCGCAAGTGGAACTCTCCACGTGAATCCTCTCTCTTCTGTACTTGTTTATTTCCAGCTGTCTCCATTATCTTTTCCTCTCTGTATTACTTCAAGTGTTAACTGAACATAACAAAATATAGTAACATTATTATTATTATTATTTTGAGATGGAGTCTCACCCTGTCGCCCAGGCTGGAGTGCAGTAGCATAATCTTGGCTCACTGCAACCTCTTCCTTCCAGGTTCAAGTGATCCTCCTGCCTCAGCCTCCTGAGTAGGTGGGACTACAAGCACATGCCACCACACCTGGCTAACTTTTGTATTTTTAGTAAAGACAGGGTTTCACCATGTTCTCCAGGCCTGGCCCACTTCTTATTTTTTTACTCTTAACTTTCATTTTTCTTTCTTTTCTCTGCCTCTGTCAGTGACTATATCACCTCCATTTCCAATGCTTGTAATTTGTGTCATATTTGATCCTTAGCTCTCATTTATATTATTCATTTGGGTTTCAATTCTATAACAAATATAAATTTTAATTTAGGTAACTTTATACAAAATCTATTCTCTATTAGTGTAACCATCAGCATAGATGCACATATACTAAACACCCTCAATTTTGTAGATATCATACTTGACTTTTTAATAAGGTATTTTAATAGCTTATATTTATTGTATTCCTTCTCTATCAACTGTCTGTCTGTCTATCTGTCTGTTGTATATCTATATCATCCATGATTATGAAGTCATTATTTTGGCAACAAGAAAAGCTTGACTTAAAACTAGCAGCTAGCTGTCACAAAACCCATGCAATTATTCCATAGCAGGAAATAGTCCTCATTTAAACAAGTGAATAAGAAATGCACTAGAAAACCATAGATCTGTGATTTTTAATTTATTGTTTTGTTGTCTGGTTTTGCTTTGTTATTTTCTACTTCTTAAAAGTGCTTCAGGTTGACATTACAAATGGCATAAGTTTTATCAGGACTGTTAGAGTGGTTGTATTTATTTTAGGAGCCTATCCCAGAGACAAAGAACAGGAATGCCTATTTCCAGACGTTTATGAAATAAAGGAGAGAGCCATTGATGTGTGCAATTGCTTCTCATTGTTTCTTTGCAAGGAACAAGGTAGTATGCAGATAATTGTGGGCTCATTAGGATCAACTAGAATGGAGAAGGATTGATGACTGTCATGATTTTTAGTGAGTTCTGTACCAGAAATGAAAATGAAATTTTCAAAAAATGCCACTTTGCCCTGTTTTCAACAGAACTAAGTATTTCATACACCACAGACAAGGGGAAGAAAAACACAAACAAAAGACAGATAAAATAACACTTTGCAACCTGAGATAAAATGAAAAGAACAGCATCATCTGGCTAATTCTGACCCCCAAGCTAATAAAACTTTGGAGATTTCCCATAAACCTGTACTACCATAAAGCAGTTTTATCTCCGAATTTGCTGTGGTGATGTCTGAATACATGGCATGGCATGAGTTTTTTTTGTTTTTTTGAGATGGAGACTCGCTCTGTTGCCTAGGCTGGAGTGTAGTGGCCTGTCTTCCGGGTTCAAGTCATTCTCCTGCCTCAGCCTCCTGAGGAGCTGGAACTACAGGCGCCCGCTACCACGCCTGGCTAATTTTTGTATTTTTAGTGAAGATCGTGTTTCACCGTGTTAGCCAGGCTGTTCTCAATCTCCTGACCTTGTGATCTGCCCACCTCGGCCTCCCAAAGTGCTGGGATTACAGGCGTGAGCCACCGCGTTCGGCTGGCATGACCTTTATGAATAGGAAAATCATGTGAGAACGTTTCTGAAAGTCTACCACAACCAGACTAACAGACGTTTTGGTAAGCTTCATTATTTTGTGGTGTAACCTTTAAATATTTGCGTATTTTATTCAGCCGGCCGGTCGGCCAGCCTTTCTAAGTGCCTTACACCATCTGCTGGTCAACTCTTTCATTCTTTTTCTGAATGATCTTTTAGACGTTGTTAACAAATTATACAATATGAATTGGACATCACCCACACTGTTGGTCTGCCTTGAAAATCTTAATTTAACTTTCCTTGTCTCTGATCACCAATTTCGGAGTTCAGATTTCTCATGAAATTCTTTAGTATCTCTGGACCTTCAACCTTATGTAGACGTCCTGTCAAATAGCCCTACAATTAGGTCTCAGTCTGCCTTTCTGTTTTGTTTTCTCCCTTAGATGAGACAGGAAGACTACAGCAGGCTGATACCTGGTATTTGCCTTCCCCCAGGTCCCTTAGACTGTGGGAAAAACCAGTGTGTTAGGTTCTGGCAAACTAGTTTCCCTTGAGGACAAGTCTTGTTAAGAATGGAATGTTCTGGGAATATTTCAAAATGGCTACTCCTCTTGTTATCCCACCCTGTTTTATGAAGCCTGTGAGAACATGCCTGGCTTAGCTGTTGAAGGTAAAACTCACTAGAAGGTGGGGGTGCCCCTAAGACTGTCCCCCACCCCAGAGTTTTGAACCCTTCAACTTAATCACACTGAACCTCTAGCCATTCATCCACTACAATTCAGATTTTCCTACCCTGGCACTCTCATTCCTGCCAAGATTTCTGGTTCCGGACTTCTGGTAAGTTGTGATTCTCTGTATCTGCTTGCCTGTTTCTTCAATTCTGAGGGTGGTGGTATACCCTGTAACCTCAGTTCTCTGATGGACTTATGAAGAATTGTTGAATTCCATTTTGTTCAGCTTTTTTCTTGTGTGGTCAATAATAATGACTTCCAAACTCCAAATTCCTCATAGCCAAACCAGAAACTGAAAGTCTGACACCTGGTCTCTAGAGCTACCTGTGTCTGCTTCCTATTCATTATCTCTTTTCTGTTTTCTCTTTCTTCTCTATCCAACTTAGTCTTTATGCAATGCCATTCCAACCACTCACCTGTACAATGAACCCCGAATTCTGAATCAGTCCCCCTCTTTGACATCTCTGCCACAGGACTACTGAGGAACTTTAAAGAAAATTGCAAGGCTTTCAAGACCTGATGCACACCCCTTCCTCAGTATTTCCATACATTGTTCCTATCTCTATCAGTCTCTTGACATCTTAAGGGATAAATCTGCCTCAGCCCCTTCTACAGAAGTGAATTTGTTGATTCTGCTTCTTAAGAACATCTCTTCTCTTCCCATTTACATTTACCATTATGAAGCTATTGTAGGCATATTATTCTCTGCTCTGACTCTAGTAATAGCCTTCTCCATGGCTTTAGTCTTGACCTTTCCAATCTATTGCTCCACAATGTGGCTAGACAGATGATTCCAGTACATCAATTTAATTGTAGTGTTTCTCCCAAAAAGCTCTTCATTCTTCACTGTCTTCAGAATTTGGTCCGTACTTGAAATGAACTCAATATGGTTTCCCAAGCCCCTCATGATGTGGAGTCTTCCGAGCTCTTTAACCATGGCTCTTGTCCTTTAGCCCTTTATTCTATTGAACCATGTTGTTCACAAGCTCAGTTTCCAGAGGGAATGATGACTTCCCACATCTTGGGAAGTTCATATGAGCTGAACTCATTTGTATAATATCCCAACTTAGATTTCAATTGTTCCAATAAGAATCACCCTCTAAGACTTGGTTACTTCTTTGCTCTGCCTTAGAATCTTGTTTTTGGTGTGTGTGTGTGTGTGTGTTTTTTCACTATAGAATGTATATTTTACTAAATTTTATTTGCTGTCTTATCTTGTCTCTTTCCCATGAGGAAAAGACCTTATCTCTTATTTATTACTGTATCCTCAATATCTAGCATAGTGCCAGTTACATAAAATGCATACTATGAATATTTATAATGAGTGACAAGAGACTGACATATGGAATTACATAAAACATGAAACTAGGTTTTTGTCTCTATATTCTTAACCTGCTTGCTGAACTTATACATTTATGTTCTTACTATAAACTGTAAGCTATTAGACTCAGCAGAAGTCACAAACAGCCAGACTACAGGCTAAATGTTACCCACAAAACTGTTTGTTTTGGTATTGTCCATGCTTGGGAGAATATAAAACCAATATTTAAAGAGGAAGAGATTAAAATCCTAATGTGCAATTGATCCTAAAAAATAGAAAACCTATAAACACAGATCCTAAAAAAAGCTTTGGTGTCAGTCAGATGAGAGCATGCATCAGTGGATGTTTGTGTTGTCATTTACAAACTCGATGTTATTGGGGAAGTTGAAAAACTTCCCCCAATTCTCTAAGCCTTAATGCACTTCTTATTCAATAGGTCTCATCCAGTAAAATTCAATATAGTTCTCACATTCTTTCTCTCCCATAGGTTTACCACTTGAGATAGAAAAACACTTCAGCTTCCATTCTTTCCTCTTCACCTGCACTCTTCTTATTCTCAAAAGTAAAGGAGCTGGGTATGGTGGCTCACACCTGTAATCACAGCAATTTGGGAGGCCAAGGTGGGCAGGTCATTTGAGATCGGGAGTTTGAGGTCAGTCGGGCCAACATGGCAAAACCCCATCTCTACTGAAAATACAAAAAATTAGCTGGGTGTGGTGTCATGCACCTGTAATCCCAGCTACTCAGGAGGCTGAGGCAGGAGAATCGCTTGAACCCAGGAGGCAGAGGTTGCAGTGAGCTGAGATTGCGACACGGCACTCCAGCCTGTGTGACAGAGTGAGACTCCACCTCAAAAAAAAAAAAAAAAAAAAAAAAAAAAAGAAAAAAAAAAGAAAAAAGCGAGAGAGAGAGAGATAAAGGAAATTCCAAAGTGGATTTTCTTTTTTTTCTTTTTTTTCTTTTTTGAGACGGAGTCTCGCTGTGTCTCCCAGGCTGGAGTGCAGTGGCGGGATCTCGGCTCACTGCAAGCTCCGCCTCCCGGGTTCACGCCATTCTCCCGCCTCAGCCTCCCAAGTAGCTGAGACTACAGGCGCCCGCCACCACGCCCGGCTAGTTTTTTGTATTTTTAGTAGAGACGGGGTTTCACCATGTTAGCCAGGATAGTCTCGATCTCCTGACCTCGTGATCCACCCGCCTCGGCCTCCCAAAGTGCTGGGATTACAGGCTTGAGCCACCGCGCCCGGCCCAAAGTGGATTTTCAAAGTCCACGGAATTTGCTGGGAAATCTTCATTATTAGGTGTGACCAACCCTCTATGCAAAGTTTCTTATTTCTTCCTTCTTTACTCGAAAGGATCAACAGATCCCAGCAAACCATGAATTTAGTGCACATTGTCATATACCTTTTCTAGTCTTCTCTTTCTCTCTATAGAGACAGATGGATGTATACATTGAACAAGAGCTTGCTCCTTAGGCCAAGTCGGATTTTTTTTTTTTTTTCCTGGCTTTCATCTTTTTTTTTACCCCACTACTAACGTACCTTGTCTTAAGCTATTGGCCTGGTGTCAGTTTGTATCCTAAGCCAGTTTGATCCTAAGTATGAAGGAAAATCACATTTTTCCTTTCTATTTATCTGTTTCATTGCTGGGAGCAATGGTAGGAATACTTTGAACAGGTCTTTCCTCACATTATAGTGACCTTGATGTATAGAAAGGTGAAGTAGACAGAAGCTTGCAAATATATATCTAAAATACAGGTATAGCTTTCAGGGGCATTTAGAAAAATGATGACACTGAGACGCTAGATTCCTATATTTAGGAAGGCTGAACAGAATTGGTAGTTTAGAGGAACAAAGGGAAAGTAGGGCAGTTTTCCTTACAGACTTTGGACAAGGGCAGCTGTTCTTCTTGTGGAGGTAAATTAGATGCCTAGGGGAGAATTCACACCTCACACAGAAGCATTGGTCACAGGATTTTCAACCACTGGTTCTTAGAAGAACTTTATTGTCCTATCTTGTCATTCCATTCTCTATTCTGTTTTGAATCTACTCTTGCAGGCTGGACCTTCAGCTATAGCTATGGAAGGCAGTAAACCATACTGTGTGAGACTTATGGTCCTTGAGTTTATTCTGAATAAGAGGAGATTTCACAGATTGATTGCTCGGTTTGTTTGTTTCTTTGTCTGTTTTACTTTTTTTTCTAGATGTCTCTCACACAACCCCATGTCCATCATGTTTGTCAACTAGATCTAAGAGAAACGTATAGGGTAAGTAGGGTCCAGGTTTAGCAGATGCAGTGGAATTTTTGTGCTACCATTGAAGTGTGCAGGTTAATCAAAGCCTTGGAAATTAATAAGCACAAACTAATAGAATGCAAGGACTTGGGGAGGAATTACAGTCAATAATAAATATGTTATTGGACTTTTGAACGCATAGACCTGGGAACAATTGCAGAAATATTGCGGAGCTAAAAGGCTCTTTTGAACTATCTGAGAAAAGCCCATGTGATCATAATGACTATTCTGAAGATCAGAGAACATTGTGACCTCATCTTGGGCAACATAGCAATACTTTGTCTCTACAAAAAAAAAAAAAAAATTAAAAATTAGCTAAGCATGGTGGTGCATTCCTGTAGTCCCAGCTACTCAGCAGGGAGCTGAGGTGTGAGGATCAGTTGAACCCAGGAGATCGAGGCTACACTGAGTTGTGATAGCACCACTGTACTCTGGCAGGCTGGGTGACAGAGTGAGACCCTGTCTCAAAAACAAACAAACAAACAAACAAAAAAACCCACTTTGGCCTTAGGAAACTGGCATGTATTCAATGACATTTTAATAAAGTGAAACTTAAAGTAACTACTTTTTTCCTCTCATAGCCTCTATGTTTTATTTTGCTAGATAAGAGTATATTTAGATGAAAACAAGAGAGAAGCATCACCTTTGGTTGGGAAAGTCTATTACTGCAATAATTACATATCATTCTAAACTTTGTTGGCATGGGACTGGGGTTCCTCTACACTTACGTGTCTGTGGAATCACTGAACTCTGGAAAAATGAACATAGGAGAAACTAGGGGTTTTAGTCTTTCAGCATTAGAGGTATTCAGAAGATAGGCCTGTTCTAAGGGAAAATGACCCATGACGTAACTGCTGAAGACATGGCCCATGCTGCCTGGAATGAGACTGCTTCTAGAGGAATAATCAAGGACAGATTTTGGTTTTCCTAATACTTCAAGGATGAGGAGGAAGCTTTATTTAAATCTAGATTTGTGAAAGTTTTTTGGGGGAATTTACGAAAGGACATGGGATGGTTTATATTAGAGCATTTCTCAGTGGAATATGGCAAGACATAATTTAAGAAGTAGAATTAGAATCAAGGAATATGAAGTTCTGGCTTATTTTACAGTGTGGATTTGAAGTTAATTATTGTCCTTACTCATTTAAGGGACTTCTGAAATCTTTGGTTAAACTTTCCATCTCACTGGTCATAGGAAGTTACAGGAATATAAGACAATGACAAGATCTTACTTGCAACCAGTAGAAGTGGAGGCAAATGTTTCCTAAAACTCTAATAGTATCCACATCTAAGGAAAATATTTATATCTCTGAATTATTGATCGCAAGAGTGGCTGCTAAACTGAGTTGGGTTAACAGATGGAAACCACGTTGTGGGAATAAGGGCAGTGGGCACTGGCCTCACTCTGTGTGCTGCCTCTCTGCTCCTTCAGTTCCTGAGAGAAGGGAAAAAATTGCTAATCTGACACATTCTAGAATCCAGTACATTGACTGGGAGTCACACATGGCTTAAAAAGTTGATCACTCTCCTGTGGCTCTATCTGTGGCTCTCTTTTAGTTCCTGTGCTTGCTAAATGCCTGAGTTGATAAGTTGATCCAAAGCCTCTCTTCCTTCTCTGTGTGTAACTCAATGCTGGTTATTGCATTGAGTTCCTGAACCACATAGAAGCTCAAATACAAAAAAAAAAACCCAGTCATTTTTCTTTAGCAGGGGACAAAGAGGCCCATTAGATCTTAGAGCCTAAGTCATATGCTCCAATCCAGCTGCAACCCACATGATGGCATTGGGAAGGAGCCTAATGAGTTAGCACAGGAGACTTTTCTTTCCCATGCAGCTATTCTTTCATGCATGCCTCACTCCTTTTAGGATCTTTTTTTTTCAAGGAAGCTAACTGGAGAGAGAGTATTTCTCAGTCCTAATCAATTGTCCTCAAGACCCCAATTATACCACAGACTCCTTATACTCTTCATACATTTATTCTTTATGGGCCTAGACTTTGCTTTACCTATTCTTCAGCATAGTGTTTTTCAAAAATTCCCTCAGAAGTATTTCTGCTGGTTGAGATGATGAATACATACCCTATGTCTGAAAGTAAAAGACAAAGCAAGCTATCGCTGAAACAGAAGATTGTCGGAAGTTCCATTAAAAAAAAAAAGACAAAACCATGATTTTTTGAAGCTACAAGATACATCCTATTTGTTTCAATAAATTATGTTTTAAACTACTTATTGCTGAGTAAAAATGATTCTGCAGGGGAGGTAAGGAATCAGGCGTTGAAATGAGGCAGCCTGAGTTTGAATCCCAAATTTCTGTTTACTGGCTATGTGACCTTGGGAAAGTGAGACTACCTTGAGCATTGATTCCTTTATGTATAGAAAAGATAAGAAAAACAAAAACCCTACCTTATTGGTATAATGTGAGACTAAGTTATTGGATATATTTATAATGTTACAATGTGTGTAAATATACATGTTATCATTACTTTAGATATGTGTGTGTATGAATACTTTTTGGATATCATATACCTCTAGTTATCTGCCTTCAGTTCCCAGGAACAGGCTTGTTTTAGTTAGAGAAGCATGATCCTAGTGATGACGCCCATTTCTGGAAGATGCGTTCTGTCTCCCAGGTCCTTGCTCCTCATGCAGGGACACAATGATTTATTCCAAATTTGCTTGAAAGAATGAAGCAGAAAGGCATTTTCCCAAGTTGCCTCACCCTAGGGAAATGACTTCACAGTTTGTTTTTGGTTTAACTAATCCCTTCTTCCTCTGGGCTGTTCATTTTTGTTTCTCTTTTTAAAAATCTTCCAGCTTAGTCCATGCCTTCCAGCTAGTTCTGCTGTCCAGGACACAATGATGGATTCTAATACAGCAGCGACAGCTGGAGAGTTTCATGTTTTCCTTTGGGAGATCCCATTGGTTTGTGAAACTAAAAATGAAGACATTTTAGGCATTTCCCTAAAGTGCTTCTCTACCATCCTTAGGGCTAGTTTGTTTGCCCACGCTGCTTGAGCAGAGGTCTGTTAACACAATGATTGCAAAACATCTGGGGGAGATATTTGGATATAAGGGGTTGCAGGAGTAGCTTTTATTGCTATTAATGAAAACAACTCACCATTTGGCACAATAACCCATGCCTTCTGAGTGTTGTTTATAGCAATGCCTGATTGCCTGAGATATGCTTTGTCCCAGGATTCACTGTCAATTAAAATAATGAATAAGTAACACAAGCCATAGAGATCAGAGGGAAGGATAATTGTCCTGCCTAGTCAAATAAATGAGGGACTGGCTGGGACAAAGAAGAGGAAAACGACAGAGGTATATGTTTTCCTCCCCAATGGTGCCATTTTCATTGTTATTTCATCTATACTACAATGGGTAAAAAGGAGTGTCTAGTCACAACACAGTCATAACAAACAACTAAAGTGTTTCCATCCTCATGGGCCATAGACAGTTTCCTTTCAGTGCTTCTGACTATGTTCCCCTCGCTACTCCTGTAGGAGGCTTTGGATGAAATTACTTCACTGGGAGAGAGAAGAGTACGTTAGTTTCATCCTATGGGGAGAATCAAAGAACTACCAAATCAGTTCAACATGTAAATAGAGAAATAAAAACTGCAGGAATATTCCATTTCAGGCTAAGAATAAGGATAATGCATTTTGCTAATCTAAAAATCATATCAACAATATTAATGGTTCTATTGTATTAAGTGCTTACTGTGTGCTATTCACCATACTAAGAAATAACCTGTTTTATTTAATCTTTTAACATAGTTATTTTTAGTAGGTACTACTATTTTTATCAAAATTAGAGAATTCAGTTAATTTGCCTAATGTCACAAAAGATTCCATGACAATTCTTCATAAGTAAGTTTGAAACAGGTCTGATGTCAGTTATTCATTTAATTACTTTTGATGTGGCAGATTTTGATAAGCAGATGTGTAATAGTACACAAAAAATACAATCAGGAGCTTTCCCATAAAGTGTTACCACTTCTACCCTGACTTAATCACAAGACTCAGGAGACCTTGAAAGGAAGGGAGTTGGAAATCGAATTGAACACATAAAAGCTTGTATCACACTGCATTGAATTATTTATTTACATGCTACCCCCTCCATACAAACACACACAGGCACAAGCCCACTTAGCAATGAGTTGCTAAACCAAGGACCTACTTTTATTCATCTCTGTCTGTCCATATCTGTCTGCCTTATTATAAGCTAAAATGAGATCATGTTAAAAAAAATATAAAAGAGAAAGGAGGGGGAATGAGAGTGATATAATATTTCTTTGAAGGATTATACAATGCTGGCAGAATTACAGGTCTATGTATCATCTCACATTTACTGTCATTTTGAAGAAGGTAGGATTATCCCAGTTAAAGAGACAAAAGAATAAAGGTTTAGAGAAGTTACATAATTGAAGAAGGTCACTTAGTCACTGTGTGATAGAACTGGGACAGGAATCTACTTTTGCCAAAGGCTTGGTCTATTCTTTTTTTTTTTTTTTTTTTGAGACAGCATCTTGCTCTGTTGTCCAGGCTGGAGGGCAGTGGTGTGGTCATAGCTCACTGCAGCCTTGAACTCCTGGGCTCAAGTGATTCTCCCACCTCAGCTTCCCAAGTAGCTAGGACTTTAGGTGCACACCACTGTGCCTGGCCTTTTTTTTTTTTTTTTTTTTAACAGTTTGTAGAGATGGGATCTTGCTATGTTGTCTAGTCTGGTCTCAAACCTCAAACTCTTGTCCTCAAGTGGTCCTCCCACCTCGACTTCCCAAAGTGCTGGGATTACAGGCATGTACCACTGTGCCTGGCTGTCTATGATTTTTCTACAACATAAGGTTGAACATGTAAATTTTTACCACCATTAGTCTTACATAATTATGGTTAACTTACTTTCAACTTTGCTAAGGGTTAGGAGATAACTATTAGGGCCAGTTGATTGGTGAACTATTCATTGCAAAAGATAATACAGAACAAGAAACAATATTGAGATATAGGGTGCAGTGATATATTAGTTTTGGCCTGCTGAGTTTTAGGCTACTATGGGGAATGCAAAAGGAAGTTTTTGTAAGAGCTGAAAATATGAATTCAAAATTCAGGAGGTAAATTTGTACTAAAGATGGAGGCTTGAGAAGGGATTATAATTGTGGCAGTTAAAGCCTTGGGAGACAATGAGTCCCTGAAGGAGAAAATATAGGCTGAGAATAGTGCTGAAGGCTAGTCTGTAAGAAATGAGAAGAGAAAAAAATTAAAAAGTCTAAAAAAGAAATTTTGAGAAGAGCTATATCTAGAATGGAGAAGAACCAAGACACAAGTGCAAAGAAGATAAAAGAAAAAAGAGTTTCAAGAAAAAAAAAAGCCACAATATGTAAAAGTGAAGAACCAAAATACGTTCATTGGATGTATCACTTAGGAATTCTGCTCTATCAACTATTGGATATTTTGAAGTTTTACGGTTATATCAGAATAACTAAGGGACATGTGAATTGAAAATGTTTTATTTAAACACGTCAATAGAAGAACCCCAGTTTCTACTTAGAAACAATACTTAATATTAATGGAGTACAATTAATATCACCAAAGAAGAGTCATGATTGACTCCCTTATTCTGACATTTCGCTTTAATGCATTTATCATAACCTGATATAACATATATGTATCTGTCATCTACCTCCTGACAGTGGATGTAAGCTCATAAAAAGAGGCACTTTATTTCATTACTACTGCATCGTCAGTGTCTACGACAAGAGTTGGTCAAATATAGCCCACCTCTTGTTATTATAAATAAAGTTTTATTAGACTACAGCCATGCCTGTTTATATTGCCTATGACTGTTTGGGCAGAGCTGAATCAATATGACAGAGACCATATGGCTCACAGGCCTAAAGTATTTACTATTTGGCCCTTTACAGCAAAAAAGTTTGCCAACTCCTGGTCTAGAACAATACTTGGCTATAATGAGTGCTCAATAATATAACTGATAAATGACAGAATTAATAAGGACATTGTTCTTAATTATTGAACATATGTTGACAAAATTACTTAACCTTTGTAAGCTTTGTTTCCTCATTTCTAAGAATGGAATAACAATAATAGTAATATATCTTAAAAGACAGAAGTGATCATTACATGAGATATACATAATTAACAAATGGTAAAATTAAAAAAAAAATACTTGTTCCCTTCCCTGTCATTCCTTAAAATGCTGTCTGTGAAGGTAATTTCATGGTCTGCTGACTGGCTACTTGTGTGTTCAGGACTTGCCTGAATCATTCTGCTTGGAGTCCCTCTGGTCAGCAAAATGAAGACAAAGTAATATTATTGATTCACCCAAATAAGATGTTCTTCTGTCCCTAGTAGTTGTGAGACTTGGACTGCTCTAGTATGACAAAAATGGTAGAGTCTAAGGAAAGTCACAGGCCCCCAACTTCCAAGTCATCCCATTCCTTTAAAGTTATTATTTCATTATTAACATGATGTTGATTGTGACAGAAAGAGAAGTAGATAATAAAAAGAGACATTTGGGATTGATAAAAAACACTGGCAATGATTTTCCAGGACACAGACTTTCACCTCTCTAATTGTTCCAGGACAGTCCTTCATTATTCATGGCATTGTCTGCAGTGTAGTACACTGTTCAATGCACTTGTCAAGACCATTCAGTCTCTTAATTATTAAACAAAAAATTTGCTAGTTTATTTTTAATGATTATTGGATATCCAATGAGAAAGGTTATTTTTAATGTCACCTAGCTTTCAAAAAGTGCTAGTAATGAAAGCTATTACAAGCTTTTGTTCTTAAACATATACGCACTCAACCAAGAGAGATATTTTCAATTTTATTTTAAAAAGGGACTTGAACATTAAAATTGAAGCCATTAAAATTGGCAGGTACAAAGTAAGAGAAAGGAGAAAATACAAACATTTCAATTTTCAAAAGGATTTTAATAGTTATAAAATAGAAAAGACGGTATAAGAACAGGAAAAAGTTAGAAAAATAACATTGCTATTAAATACATGTGTCCAACTCTTTATCATTTAGGTTCCAAATGTCCATATTGTCTGAGGCAACCTGAAGTCCCATCATGAATTTCACAATCCCTATATTCTGTGGATATCAAAACATTTCCCTACTTGAGTAAACAAATAATGTAGTGAGATTCTGTGTTTTGTGACACATTTACCCTCTGTATGTTAGGCAATACAAACGTGGCTGGGAAGACCATAATACCACCTCAAACAAAGCTTAATATAATTTATTTCTTTAGAATAGCATTAGAAATGTTTTCAAAGTTTGACTTTTGTCCAGTTAATGATAAACACATTTTAATCAAATTTAAATGAGATGTAAACAGAAGAATGGCTTGCCAATACATTTTAAAGATAATTTATTTTACCTTTTTGTGTTTCAATATAAACTGTTTTACCATCTGAAGTTTAAAATTTGTAATTTAAAAAAATCGACGTAACTGATCATTCTCTTGTTTCTAAATGGTAAGACAAGATTGTCTTCAGGGTGCTATTTGCAAACATTTTTCTCCAAATAAAATATTTAGGGTGTGGATAGACTTTGTTCATAAGAAATGAAAAGATAAATTGTATATAAATACACTTATTTTTCCCTTTAACAGTGACTTTGAAGTGTTAGACATCTTGATGTGTTACATAGTCTTGATCAAATAACCATAATTTACAAACCTAGTAAATGCTAGATCACTGTGAATTTGCAGAATGATTTTCACTTTTGTGATCATGATTATTTGGTTTTTAATTTGTTTACATAGTAGAGATGTTACCAAACAGTCTTTTCAGTCAGGCTGCCTTGGTTCAAATTCTACTTCTTCCTGACCTTGGAAAATAATCTAGCCTCTTCAAAGTGCAGTTTTTTTATCTTTAAAATGAGTATAATAGTACCGCATAGCTCTGAGAATTGTGAAAATTACATGAATTAGTTAATGTAAAATAAGCAGGGCATTTTAATACTTACTTACCAGTTCTTTATGGTATTATGGAAAATCACTGAACACCACCTAATAAGAAGTTGGTATAATTTCCACTTTTAAGACTCTTCACCGCATAAATCAGTAAACTTACCAGCATCTAAGTTTTTTACTTTTAATACTGAAAATATCTACAAAAGAGGTTATGCACAAAGATTAAACTGTATGATGAACGTGAATTAGCATCCTTATTGGCCCATTGTAGTGGGCCAGTGAATAAACATATAATGTTTAAACAATGAATTTAAACATGTAGTAAGTTCATGTTTTAAAAAGTATAGCCAAATTTATGGGGAAATATAAAACAAGCACACTTAAAAAGCAAATGGCAAAGTGGAGATAAGTTTCGCTATAAATATAGCAGACAGGTTTATAATTCTTCTATTACAAAGAGCTCTAAGAAATTAATTGAAAACTCCCCTGAGACTGCAATAGAAAAATGGGCAAAGCAGCCAAGAAGGTAATTGTTTGAGGCGAAAAAATCAAAGGGCAAATAAATATACAAATATCAACCTCATTATCTAAGAAGAAAAATGATGAGTTTTGGGGGGATTTTTCTTGTCACTTATTACATAGCGCTTTTTATGGTGTAGTGGTTCTCTCATATAGTCCTGATGGGATCTCCATAACCTGATGAGACTTTCAGCATCGTAACCTTTAGAGAGAAAAGGCTGACAATGTGTGTCCAGGTCTTTAAAAATGGCTACAGCTTTGGGCCTGGTAAACCATGCAACTGAAGTATCCAGAGATGCTGAATAATTGTCATGAATAAAGTTGTTCATGCATTCATTTGTAACAGGAAAAAAGAACACTCAGTGTGCCACAAGATGAAATTGCTTTTAAAAATAAAGAATATTTAGTGAGAGAAAATGCTCACTAATAATGTCATGTGAAAACAGCAATTTGAGTTCAGCTTTGTATGTATATGTGATTGATTATATAACTAGTTTATTAATGAGCTGGACATCTAGAGGCTCAATCAAAAAGAGCTTTACTTTTCCCCATTACTATATTCAATCTGCTATGCCAGCTCTCCTTTCCACACAACTGAACAATATTTTCAGCATGTCACATAGCTCTTCAGCAATTCTTATTTTCAGGAATTGAGAAGTCCTGTTCACAATGGTAGAGTTAGGAAAAACATTATTATGACTTCTGCTTCTGTGAAATTCTGTCAGTAAATTTTTTTCTCTTTTTTATTACAATTTTTAGCTATGCTGTACATAGCTTGGACGTGTGTGATGGATGGGTTAGCTAGGGATCCTGGAATGATTTTAGATACCTCTCAGCAAGCTTGGAGGTGATACATAAAGCACGTCTCAGAATATGTGGACACCTATTGTACTGAGCTATGGTGATGAATTCAGCTCCTCTCTTTAGAATATGTGGGCACTGCTCACCTATGGTACTTACCTTTGGGACATTTGTTAACAAATCTAAAATGAGAAATGCCTTCTAATATTCTTTTAATTTTGGAGTTGCAGATGATTTCTGTTGTCTTCTTGATACTGTACTTCATGAATTTTCTATAGTCATTCAGTTTTATATTCATAATTATGAGAACAAAGCAAGAAATACTCAGTAATTCCATTCTTCTAGTACCAATGTATATTATTCACATCACCTAAAGTGCATTATAATCTGCTTGAGGGCAATGGTCATTTGTACTTTCTATACTCATCATGGGTACTGAATAAAATCACCGTTTAGAGAAAGGTCAAGAGAGGTAGATAATAGATTAATCAATATTAATCATAGAAAGAAAGAAGGAAGAAAAATTAGATTTAGGATGGGATTTTATTTACCCAAATAGTAAAGTGATATAACTATACTTTTACTACTACTGCTGTTTCTTTGTTTTTCATTTCAACTTTTAGACTTGGGGGTACATATGCAGATTTGGATATGGATATATTGCATGATGCTGAGATTCAGGGTATGACTGATTCCATCACCCAGATAATGAGCATAGTACCAGGTCTTTTTTCAGTTCTTACTTCCTTCCATCCCCACTCCAGACTACTATTTTGCTTAGTAACACTGCACTACTGCTTCTCCCTGTGGGATAAACACCACTCTGCTAAACGTGACAGAAGAAGTTTGCTAATTTTGTTCCACGATCACTCTAAAAAAAGAATTGGCCATTTTCAGTTGAGGCTTAGAGAAGTGGTATATTTTCACTCAATAAGAAAGTTGGTGCTGGGTGTGGTGGCTTATGCCTGTAATCTCAGCACTTTGGGGGGGCCAAGGTGGGAAGATCACTTGGAGCCAGGAGTTCAAGACCAGATTAGACAACAAAGCAAGACTTCATCTCTACAGAACAAAACAAAACAGAAACAAAAACAACAAAAATGAACAAACCAAAAGGAAAGATGGTACAACAGTATTCAAACTGTGTTTGACATAATTAGAAAATCATGCTCGGCCGGGCGCGGTGGCTCAAGCCTGTAATCCCAGCACTTTGGGAGGCCGAGACGGGCGGATCACGAGGTCTGGAGATCGAGACCATCCTGGTTAACACGGTGAAACCCCGTCTCTACTAAAAAATACAAAAAACTAGCCGGGCGAGGTGGCGGGCGCCTGTAGTCCCAGCTACTCGGGAGGCTGAGGCAGGAGAATGGCGTGAACCCGGGAGGCGGAGCTTGCAGTGAGCTGAGATCCGGCCACTGCACTCCAACCTGGGTGACAGAGCGAGACTCCGTCTCAAAAAAAAAAAAAAAAAAAAAAAAAAAAAAGAAAATCATGCTCTTTCTACTGCCCAGACTACAGAAAGCTTTCATAAGGAGAACTATGGAACATGGTGTTGTCCTTATATTCAAAATTCCCCTTTTTGCCAAGGTAAAAAAATAATTAGGCATGTGGGGGCATTGTGTATATGAGAAAACTCTGTAATTTCTACTAAATTTTGCTATGAGCTTAACACTGCTTTAAAAAAACTAAAGTTTGGTTTTAAAGACAGAAACACTATAGACAGTTGGCCCTGAATAATCAAGATACATTGGATTATTGGTATCTGGGATTTTTGGATAATGAAGATGACTAATGTACATAGGGATATATTCTATATATAAAATCAGACACAATGTAGCATAACATGTTCCCATGCAGAATTTATTTTGTTTTGTAAAGGGCGATTTAATTATTACAGCTTGCAAAGTCCGCCTTTTATTGAGATTAACAAGGTAGAATTCTGTAGCCACATGCTGAATCCCACGGCTGGCTCAGATCTAACAAGAACCCGTTGCTTCATTCAATTTCTTTCTTCCTCCAAAATGCAATTAACAGACTATGATTAGTTGAACAAATTCCAAATCGTATTCAAATGAAAGCAATTTACCCAGAGTCTGGGTCCAACAGGTGATCATTTTCAAAGCTCCTGGAAGAATTGGATGGTTTCATCTAATTGTTCTCAGGAAGAAATGGATTTAAATGCTTGGTTCCAATAGGCCCCACCATGCGCAGCCCATATGGTGGTTCAGAGTTCCTCTTTCAGCTTCACTAGCCCAAAGGGCAGCCTGGGTAATTACATCTTGCTTCCAAAATATTTTTATGATGGACTAAAATGTTTCAATCTAGCACAAAATAGTAGCTAAAACTTCCTAACTACTAGGCAAAGAAAGTTGCAAGGGTATATATATGGGCAAGTGGGGCGGGTAATATTTGTAAGGTTGAATGGTAGTTCAGAGGATGGCGAGGTGAGAGTAGAGTCGCAAAGCACTAATATTAAAGGTTGTTTGTGTGCTAGATGTAAAGCACTGAAAGTTCACTCCTTTTTTATTGTGAGGTGTAGATGGCTCATTTAAGCCTCACATTAAAATGTGAGGAGTGCATTATTGTTTTCGTTATTCCAAGGAAGAAACTGAAACTTCGAAAGTATTAATTAAATTCCCATAATCACATGTGGTTTGAACATGAATCTGGGGATTCAAAACAAAGTATAAATATATGACACCGTAGGCCTCTTTCTTCTCCAGCGGGTTGCCTTTATATTTTAAGAACCACAGAAATTTGGCTGAAACATTTTGTTTTCAGTTCACCTAAGAAAATGTCTAATTAAATATATTTACAATATGGCATTTCACAAATACATCCAAATTATTAGAGATAATGCTCACCATGACACATCATATCCAAATAGAATTCTAACATTGAAATTACAGCTTATCTTGAAGAACTGATCTGAAATTTACTCACATTAAAAAAAAAAAAAACACAAAAAACTTCCAGTATTTATATTCTTACAGGGAGGGAATTTTGACAATGGGGTGCTACAGAAATTCACCTAGACCTAAAAACCACACCCATTTACACTACTTAGTGACCATGAAGGCATAGATATTTATGCCAATTTTCTAGATTTGTAACAAAAGATTTTTAAGAAGATATCCTCAGCATGTAATACCTATGGTGACAAACTATTATTTTGTAACTTCTAAGAAATAAAATAGGCATGTAACAACAGCATAGGGAATCAAAGAAAATAAATATGTGAAAGACTCTTCTGGGATCCCATTGTAGTTTGGCCTATAGCTTACAGTGCATTATCCTTATCTCTTCGTGTATCTCTATCATTGTACCCTGTGATTCTCAAAGGGCCAGGTCCTATCTTATTGCAGTTGTCAACACCTAGCATAAGGTAGCTTCTCAATAACTGTTTCCAGCTATAATCAACACACTGAAGGGATCTCATATCTAGAACCTACACACCAGCTCTCCCTGAGGTTCTATTCTTTCACATCAGTGCCATAGGTAATTTTCTTCTTCATCAACATGGTTTGAGAGCAGAGCACCTGTTTATTTCTCATAGAAAAAAAAAATCACTACCAATAAAGTGTGTGTGAGTGTCAGGGATTGAATTGTGTTCCCTAAAATCCATATATTGAATTCCTAAACCCCACCATCACAGTGTAACTTTATTTGGAAATAAGGTCATTCAGATTAAACTAGTTATGATGAGGTTGTATTGTTATATGAGGGGCTCTCATTAGACAAAATGACTAGTGTCTTTATAAAAAAGAGGTAATTTGGACACACACATACACATACACACACACAAATAATGCCATGTGAAGACTCCCACAAACCCAGGGAACTAGCAGAAGCCAGGAGAGAAGCCTGGAACAGGTCCTTCTCCAGCAGCACCAGAGAAAGTATGGCCCTGCCAACACCTTGATTTCATACTTCTAACTTACACAACTGTGAGACAATAAATGTCTGTTGCTCATCCAGCTTGTGATGCTTTGTTTCAGTAGCCTTAGCAAACTACCACGGTGAGTCATAAATACTGTGCATTATCCTGCTTCCCTTGTTCAAGAAAACCCCTTAAATGTCAATTGATACATTTTCTCCTGAGTCTTTTCTTGGCATCACCAGAGATTTTTCTTCTCTTTGTTTCTTGCCCCAAATCGAGATTATCCCCTTCCTCACCCCACAATGTCAAATTTTTATCCTATGGTTATACAGATCAATTCATTTCTCCTCCCCAACCCCATTCTACTGCAAGTAATAGCAAAGTACGTTGCATTTACTTATGTTTTTCCATTAATTTTTCTAAATTCTTATACTATAGGTATTATCATAGTCAGTGGACAGGGAAAAATGAGACTCCAAATATTAAGTGACTTGAGAACACACAGCAAGTAAATGGGACAGCCAGGGTTCCAGCCGAGCTTGACGCTTTCATAGACAAAAGCACATAACATTTATTTGCTTATGTCCACACACATAGGTGGACTTAAGGTAATTTGACTACAATTGTCAGTTTAAAAATTGTTCATATTGAAAAGGAAAATTAACTGAACTTGTCAGAGGCATCCTAACCAGAGTGACTTCATCGTGAATAAAGTGGTGGATAAGGCCAAACCTGCTGGATTATATTCCCCGAGGCTTGGGAACACTTGGTCACAATATATTTATGGTTGAGGGAATGAGTTAATGATGTTAACCAGCTAAATAAAGACCCAGTGCTAATGTAAATATTCTGATATCTTGAAAACAAAAAAATTCTTTAAGAATTGGTTTCACTTTAAAAATTACGCATAAATTTTTGCTGAAATCAGTAGTTACACAAGAGAACAACAATACTAATAGCCTGTCACAAGCAGATCACAGCCTTTGTAATAAAGCATGTAAGGCCATTATTCTTAGCTCTGTTATCCTATATAAGCAAGCACTGTATTCGAGGTGGGTGCATTCCTCATGTTGCTTTCTGAGGATGCCTGACTCTAATAGAGTAGTCTCTTATAAGTTATCTTAACTTCTCTATACTCTGCGACTCACTCTGAATTCTTCCCTGTATGAGTTCCAAGAACCCACTCTTGGGGTCTGGGACAAGACCCCTCTTCCATTAACAAATTGAAGACCCATTTGCCTGATGGTGATATGAACAGGAGACAGGAAAATACTGGGTAGAAGAGGGCGGTTCCCCAGCACAGGCCCCATCCTCAAACCATGGCCCTAAATGAGAACAGTTATCCCTGTTTTCCCACCCAGTGTTATCTTTTTGGCCCATCCTGCCCCTACTATCCTGTGCCCATATAAATCCCAGACCTCAGCAGGCAAAGAGACAAGTGGCTGAATGTTGAGAGGAGAAGTAGCAATCGAGCATTGGAGACTATGAATAGACATGGCTTAACGTCAGATGGCATGACTTCAGGGAGCAGTCCAGTGGGAGATGGTCAGGTTTCAGGGAAAGATCACCTTCTTCCTGTTCCATTCCCTTTCCAGCTCCCCTTCTGCTGAGAAAGCCACTTCCACTGCTTAAAAGAATCTTCCATATCCATCACCTTTCAAACCATGCATGTGACCTGATTCTTTCTGGATGCCGGACAAGAGTTCAGATTGCACTGGGTGCGGGAACCCAAAAAGCCTGTCACACTGACTCTGCACTGAGCTGTTTAACACTGAAGCCATCCATGTATGGCAAAGCTAACAGAGAATTAATTGTAACACACCCCTAGATGTTGCTGTGGGGCTGGAGTCCAAAAGCAGTTGCTCTGGCCCCAGCACCTGCTTGCCTGCGTCATCCCTCCCACGAAAGGTTGAGCCCAGTGGGTTTGAGTGAGTGAAGTTCATCCACGCCTGTGCCAAAGTGGCCGGCTAGACCCAGGGCTGGTGCACTCCAGTACTCACCTGTAAAAGGGTCAAGGGAACTATCCCATGTCAATGGCTCCATCCAATCTAGTGTAACAAACTGAAATGGCAGGGTGTGCACACAGTCCAGGACTTAACTTTGTTGAATAAATCACTTGAGTGTTTCCCTGTGGAATCATACTCAGGTTTTCTCTCTATAGACGACTTTGGGTTCTAATATATATCTGGCAATTATGTACAGATTCTACTGACACATTCACATCAGATAATCAGTTGCCTAATTATTTGTATAGAAACCATCGGATAGTCATCACTCTCCCAACCCCTCAATGTATTACTCTTCACATATCAAATATCTCTTCCCTTTTCTCCACTCCTACTCTTTGTCATGAGTCATACTTTGTAATTCACACAGACATACCTGATAAAGGCCCATCAAAACCGCTGAAATTCATCCTTTGTCTTTCCAGTTCTCATCACTCATTAGTGACACATACAGATAAAAGTCTTTGACTATTTTGCTCTCTTTTTTTAATTCCTCATATTTCACTGTGCACAAAGAGATCAGAGACAAAGGCTCATCAAAGCTATCATTAGGCTACATTTATCTGCTTTGAACTGTCTTTGTCTTCTATGAGTTTTTAAACTGGTCCCAGTCTTTGTGTACCGAGCTGGAATCTCTCATTACATTTTCTCTATTTTTTTTCATCTGCTACTGAAACAGCCGTGCTACTTGATGATTTGTTTTGTCTTGCATTTCCAGTGATGAGAGTATCTCCAGGCAATCTTCTGGAAGTTTGAATTCAAAAGAAAAGTTGTTTTTTTAATTAAAATATTAAATGTGCTGCCTGCACTTATGTTTATCATCTGTGAAACATTCATTTTTCATACTCATTCTTTTGCAGTTTTTGAGAGTATTGTTATGCAATGATTATTCCCAATGCCAAGCTATCAACAGGAGTATTTTGAGATAAACAATGTGTTTACAATAGGAACTGTAGTGGTGTCTTTTGTTTTGGAAGATGTTGGCATTTATGCTATTATTCTGCTCAGGAATGAGCCTGTCTTTCTAAGCCTATTGGAGAATTGCAGTAATTTTCTCAGTGATTGCACACAGAATTGGCCCTCTCCTCAGTGTCATCACCAGCTGACGAAAGGTCTTCTAGTTTTTTGGAGACCCTAGCTATTTTATTCATTCATTTGTCCATGAATTCATTCACTCACTCATGTGGCAACCACTAACAATACATCTTTAAATGATGTCTAATAAACAGCCTTTACGACATCCTCTCTATCAAAATATAAAATATCTACGAATTTGTAGAAAAATAAAGTTTGCAGTTACATGGGAAACTAAAACTGTCAGATAAAATCTAGAAGGGATTTCCTCTAACTTCCAGGACTGGGTGATTTAGATTAAGAAATACAGGCCAGGAGCAGCAGCTCATGTTTGTAATCTCAACACTTTGGGAGGCCAAGACAGGCAGATCACTTGAGGTCAGGAGTTTGAGATCAGTCTGGCCAACATGGTGAAACCCTGTCTCTACTAAAATACAAAAATCACCCAGGAGTGGTGGCGGGTGCCTGTAATCCCAGCTACTTGGGAAGCCGAGGCACAAAAATCTCTCGAACCTGGGAGATGGAGGTTGCAGTGAGCTGAGATCATGCCACTGAACTCCAGCCTGCGAGGTTCTATCTTAAAAAAGTAAATAAATAAAAAATAAAAATAAATGGTAACCTACAAACACTTGCCCTCATGGAACAGACAGTGGATAGAAAGATATTTGTCTCTTTTATTTTACTTGATAGTGGAGTAAGATGTTCCTAGCCTTAAAACAAACAAACAAACAAAAAACTATGTTCTTTTGGAAAGATCATCTCAGGAATAGTGGATAAAAAGTTAGGGGAATGATAACGTGAGGAGATGGGGGAGGTAGTTTGGAGCAAAATGATGGTACACCATGTAATAATAAAAAGTACATTTTTAATATTTAGGTCCTTAAAAGATACCCAGGTAGGGGTGGAAGTCAGACTGGTGTTGGTAGAAATACATTCTGGCAATAGGACTCATTTATTTGTAGCTTATTTTTTCACGTGGAATCTCAGGAAACATAGCAATAGGAGTGGGAGACAATCCTGCCTCTGAATAGTATTTGCACTTGAGCAGGGTCTATTTAATCCAGAAAATTGGGCTAGCTGTGAATATCAAGTTACCTCTCAGCTCAGAGAGCTATTCCATCAGCTTGCAAATGTACATAATGAGTAGAGCCAACTAAAATACTATACCATGTCCTTCTGTTATCAAATGGCAAACCAAAACAGTTTAATAGCCTATCACTGTCTCTGTATGAGTTTTGTAACTGAGTCACAGATTTGTGATAAATCCTCTATTCTAGATATGCTTTCCTAAATGCTGTATTTTGAAAGGCATTATTGTTCAAAATTGGTAATGAGTATCAGTCCTAATTCTGCCTTGTGTGATCTGTAAGTCCTTGAATATATAAAGGAATAACTCATGGAAGTTTAAGGTACCTCTCAATATTCAGGTGGATACTCTCTTTCCCGTAATATATGGCATTTAAAAGTATACTTCATGTAGGTTTTCTTTAATTTTTCTAGTTTTTCAAATAAAAATACTTAACCAATATAGTGATATGGGTGCAGGGAGCAGGAGGGGATGATAGTGACTTGAAGTTTCCTTGCACTTAATTATAGAAAATTGAGAGTTCTTATTCTAAACTGAGTATTTGAGGACAGTTCACCATAGGTCCATGTGCTATTGTTCTTTTAATAGATGAGAATTTTTGTGACTACATTGTTTGAGGGGCTAGTGTAAGATGTTAGAGCTTCTTTAAGAGGTAAGAGTGAAACAAGGGTTCAATTTTCATATAACAAAGCTCCCTGGTATTCCTTCTTTTGCAAAAAAGTAAACTTAATACATAAAATTAATTTAGTTTCATTACAGCCTCTCATTGAATCTGCTAGGTGTGGTAGAAAGAACATAAACTTTGCACAGAATGATCTGGATTTATATCCAGGCATTATTAATTATATCTCTGTGATATTGATTAATTCTGTTAACTTCTCTGAGCTTCATCAGTAAAATGAGAATAATGATAGTTTTTTAAAAATTATTAAATACATTTACCTACATAATACACCTGGGAATAAATGGAATAAATGCTTAATAAAAGATTTTTCTTGGCCAGGCACAGTGGCCCACGCCTGTAATCCCAGCACTTTGGGAGGCCGAGTCGGGCAGATCACGAAGTCAAAAGATCAAGACCATCCTGGCCAACATGGTGAGACCTTGTCTCTACTAAAAATACAAAAATTAGCTGAGCATGGTGGCGTGTACCTGTAGTCCCAGCTACTTGGGAGGCAGAGGCAGAAGAATCACTTGAACCCGGGATGCGGAGGTTGCAGTGAGCCGAGAGATCGCGCCATTGCACTCTAGCCTGGCAACAGAGTGACACTTCGTCCAAAGAAAAAATTCTTATCCTATTGCTTATGCCTCGTGTGTATATATGTATATTATATATATGAAATACAAAATATATATATTATATATATAATATATATATATACACACACACACACACGCACACAGAAATACCCCGATTTTCAACTCAAAGTCTTATGGGCACAAGTTGATTACCATCTTAAACATATTTTGCAAGCGTTCTCACTTTTCTCCGTTTTTGTTCTATGGGCTTTGGGAAAGTAGCATAACAGATGATTAGTTTTCACAAAATTAAAGTTTTACTTTTTAGACTCGTTTTCTGGAGAGGGTGATTTGATTGATATTAGCTGGTAGTATTATGGCATTCATACTTCTGATTCATTTTATTGTAAATTTACTTGGGCTCCTTGACAGACTACAATTTCAGCTTCCTTAGCAATTAGATGTTTTCATACCACAAAATTCTCGCCAATGAAATGCAAGGCCACTCTCAACCCTGGTCCATAAAAGTTTCTCTTCTATAATCCTCTCTGCTCTTTTCCCATTTCTGCTGGCTGCAATAAGACCTCTAGGGAAATCTTGCAAATTGCAAAGCGAAGATAGCATCTTCAAATTACAAATTGAAAAATGGCCCAAGGTCCTAGGAGTTTGGGTCACTGAACACTGCTGGGAGGAGAATGATCCAACTAAGAATACCCACTACCTGAACAAGAGACAGACATTCCTTGTATTAAACTTACATTGCCTTAATTAATACAAATATTTAGTAGAGTACTTAGCATGGTAATGATTCCATAGTTGTTCTCCTTTGCCACAGGCAAAGCGTTGTTTCAACACATCGTCTAAAACCTAGAAAGACTCTGACAACAATCCTGGAAACTGCCAATTTGTATTTATACCTCTCACTTGTTTACATGTGTATCTCTTCCTATCACCCTGGTAACCCAAGAGCAGCTTACAGATAGACAGCCTTATTCGTTACTCTATCTCTACTGCTTTGCATTAGATGCATAATACATGTTTCTTGAATGAAGGAAAGGAAACCACTGGGCAGGCCAAATTGGAGCCAGAAAAGAAAGTACATTTCAGGCAGGGCAGACCAGGACACATAAAGCCTAGTGGTTACAATCTGAGATTCTTTTAGTCAGAGCTCAAATTTTGTTATTAGAGTCCCCAGTCAACCCTTACTAACTGCGGTTACTTAACCTCGCTGAATTTAATTTCCCCAGATGTAAACTGAGCAAAATAATAATACTCATAGAATTAGCTATTGCTATTGTGTTTTTATTGTTATTATTATCATGAGGAAGGGAATTCATGGCTTTATGAAGCCACTAGGAAAGGTATGTGTACTCGGCCGGGCGCTGTGACTTATGCCTGTAATCCCAGCACTTTGGGAGGCCGAGGTGGGTGGATCACGAGGTCAGGGAGGTCAGGAGATCGAGACCATCCTGGCTAACACGGAGAAACCCCATCTCTACTAAAAATACAAAAAAATTAGCTGGGCGTGGTGGCGGGCGCCTGTAGTCCCAGCTACTCGGGAGGCTGAGCCAGGAGAATGGTGGGAACCCGGGAGGCGGAGCTTGCAGTGAGCCGAGATGGCGCCACTGCACTCCAGCCTGAGCGACAGAGCGAGACTTCCTCTCAAAAACAACAACAACAACAACAACAACAACAACAAAGAAAAAAAAGAAAGAAAAGGTATGTGTACTCTTCTAAAGTTTCTGGGATGATAAGAATCTGTCTCTCATGGTCTCCCAGGGAACTGCATTTGCTTGAAAAGATAAGGCTCTCCTGAAATCAAGTAGGGCGTTACTAAACAATTACTCACCCATAGACCCAAATAGCTCTTGCTAATGTCACAATGACTCTTACGCGTTTAGGAAACAGCTTTGCTTTTGAAACTTTAAACTAATGAAACTCATGCCTGGAACTTAAAAGAACAACAATCAATTAAAAACAAAAAACAGAAAAAACAGCAAGTGGAATAAGTGAGAGGTTTTTCACTGAATCAAAAGTGCAGAATAATAATGCAGAATAATAATATGGGTATATGTGGTATAATCACTGCTTGCTGCTGAATTAACATTGGCAATGCTAGCATAATTTGACATCTAAATAAAGATTGGACTTGGAAAAGAAGGTGATGTTTCGAAAGAGTGAACTATACGATTAGGCAGTGTTAGAGCTGTTTAAATATCAACCTTACAAATCATTTAGAAAGGATTTAACACACAAAACAGGAGACTGAAAAAAAAAAACCAAAATGAGTAGATAAAGAGAAATTGGGCTATTTTAAAAGAGTATAAATCCTCAGGGATAATGGAAAAGACAATTCTGTAGATATTACCTCTGCTTATTACTTTCATTTCTTTTTTCTTTAAAAAAACAAAAACAAGAAAAATAAAGCTACTTAGTTTCATGGCTCTTACAGTTACAATTTCCACTCAATGTGTAGCCTCCTCTCCTCCTTTCTACAAAGTGGAAAAATGTTCAGGATAAAAACAATGATAGTCGTCTGATTAAGGAAAATTCTGTCCTATAGAAGGTTAGAGGAGATAATGGCATTTCAAGATGGCTGAATGTCAGAACTGGAAGAGACGGTTAGGCCGAACACAGGTGCTTTCCCCAGCTCTACCACAAACAAATCATAGATTACTTAACCTGAGTTTTCTCACTGCTGCCTTAGTTTCCTTGTCCACAAAAGTCACATAATAACATATAACAGATTTGGTATGTAGAAGTATTCATAAGTATTCTTGCTTTTTCACTCTGAAAGGCATTCCTTGCCTTTGCCCAAGGTCAAGCAGCAAATTAGTTGCAGAAGGAAGATTAAAACGCCAGTATTTCAAAGGCAACATGAGTGCTCTTTTCTCTTCACCAAGTTGCCTTTCTGCGCCACTATTTGTCAACTGGATCTCAAACTTTCTGGTTATTTCTCAGATGAGCTGTTGAACATTGACAGATACCCCCAATATGTCCTAATCTCTTATGAATTCATTTATTAACAAGTAATTGTAAAGCATCTGTTATGTGTCAGACACTATTTTAATTACCAGGGATAGACTGGTGATCAGTGGAGACAAGCTGCCTGACCTTGAGCAGCCCATGGCCTGTCCAGGGGAAGGAGTGGGAGGGAGGATGACAGATAATAAACAAGTAAACAAGAAATCTATCGGACGGTGATAAGTGTCAGATAGAGAATGAAAATAGGGTGCTTTGATAGAAAGTGACCTGGTGGCAGTGTTAGATTGGATTATCAAGGAACGCCTCTCTGGGGGGATAACATTTAATCTGTGATCTGGACTAAACGAAGAGGCCAGCCATACAGAGGGAACTAGTGTGGAACCCGTACAGCAGCAAGGAGCTTCACATGTTCAAGAAACAGTGGGAGGTCAGAGTCAAGGCCACTGAAGCAGAGTGGATAGAGGGAGGGTGGTATCAGAGAAATGTAGGGAGGTGGGCAGTTATCACACATTATAATATAGGATTTCTAAACCATGGGAAGGACTTTGGATTTCATTCTAAGAAAGCATTGGAAGATCTTAGCTGGAAAAAGTGTAATAATCAGATTTATTTACAGATAAGACAGAGAGAGAAAGCCTGAAAATGAGGTTTTAGGGCAGGGAGAGGAAGAGGAGATAGATAGAATAGATAGATGATTGATAGAGATAGAGATAGATGATAGATGATAGATAGGTAGGTAGGTAGGTAGATAGATAGATAGATAGATAGATAGATAGATAGATAGATAGATAGAGATACATGATAGATGATAGATAGATAGATAGATAGATAGATAGATAGATAGATAGATAGATAGAGTAAATAGAAAGAAACGTGGTATTTAACATATTTAACAATGTCTTTCACTGGTCATGATCTCTCCTAGTGTCAAACTTGAAGCCAGTTTTAGACATTGCTTCAAGAAAACAAAGCAAAATAACAATAAATAAAAGCCTATACATAAGTTCAATTCCAATACAAGGAAAAACAGGGCAAATTTTACTAAATATAAACTTCAGGCAGAGAAGTGGGAGGAGGTTGCTTTGTGAAACACAAAGCAAAGTAGCCTCAGAAATCCCCTTTCAACATTTCTCCTCTTCCAACGCTCTTCATCCTGCACAGCTGTCTCATTTCTCCTTTTCTCTTACCTCTCAGTGTAACTGAACAGCTTAGCAGCTTAGCCTCAAATCATGTTTTAATTTTTTTTTGCTCTCCCCTGTCCTCCTTCCCTCACCTCTAATCTCATGATATAGCTTTGAGACAAACTGCATATGTGTCACCTTTCATCTTCAAATGTAGCCTTGAATGTGCTGTGAATCTCCACTCCCTTTCTTTTCCCATACTATGCTCCCACACCTTATGCATCTTATTTACCTAGATGAGGGTTAAGCCTACACCATCCTCACTTATCTGGTCATATATTTCCTTAGAAGTTTCAGGAGCTGTATCCTGATATAGACCAGACACTTCCAGCCGCAGTGGTGCTAGCTCCTTCGCCACATAAAACAATAATTCAAGACAAGCCATCAGAGTGGTCAGGCCACCTGATATCTCCTACCCCCCTGCCTCTTTTGAATTCCAAACCCTTTCCTTAAAAAACTCTGCATTCCTTCCATAAATTGATGAGTGAAAAATTTTGGAAAGAATTACACCCACTCTTCCCCTTGCTACCATGGATAATAAAATATACTCTCTTTTTATCAACCTCAATCTTGTTATATTAGCTTCTTTTTTTATTTTTTGAGATGGAATCTCGCTCTGTTGCCCAGGCTGGAGTGCAGTGGCCCAATCTTGGCTCACTGCAAACTCCACCTCCTGGGTTCAAGCAATTCTCCTGCCCCAGCCTCCCGAGTAGCTGAGATTACAGGTGTGTATCACCACACCCAGCTAATTTTTTCATATTTTTAGTAGAGATTGGGTTTCACCATATTGCTCAGGCTGGTCTCAAACTCCTGACCTTGTGATCCACCTGCCTCGGCCTCCCAAAGTACTGGGATTGCAGGTGTGAGCCACCACGCCCTGACAACTTCTTTTTATAAGTGGCACACAGTCAGATTCTTTTGCTTATCATCAGCAAACCTCTACTTTGCCCCTTCTCATAGCACTGATGAAACACTCTCTTTCTCTCTCTGCTTGGAACATCTCTTTAGAGCCTTGTCTTCCTTTCTTATGCAAATCAGTTTAGCCCTAAATTGAATCCCAAACTGAGCCCCAACCATGTTGCAGCTAATGGATACAAAGCAAAGTTTCTTCCCTGGGGTCTCCTCCACATTAACAAGGGTAAAAATGGAACTGGTGACACTGGGGAAGTTATAACTGACTAGTAATTAAATACAAAAAAATGGCAGCAAGATCTCATATATCAACTCAATAAGCTTTGATGGAAGGCAGCATTTCAAGATGGGCCCCAAGATTTCTGCCTCCAATATAACCCCTTTTTCTTAAAATAGGATTTATGATTGTGATGGGATGCCACTCTTGTGGTTAAGTTACATTATATGGCAAAGGTTAAATAATTTTGTCAAGGTAATTATGATTCCTAATCAGTTGACTTTGAGATAATAAACAGGGATCATTCTGGGTGGGCCTGACCTAATCAGGGGAACCCCCTAAAAGGTCCTATTTAGATCTTGCTTAAAGGGAGAAATTTGAAGCAAGAGATGTTCCAGCTGGCCTTGAGGAAGTGAGAAAAGGTCCTGTGAGAGGGACATGTGGGCAGAATCTAGGGACTGAGAGCAGCCCCAAGCCTACAGCAAGAAAATGAGTTCCTCAGTTCTACAAGTTGGAGAAACTAAAGTCTGCCAATACCCACGTGATCTTGGAAGACAACTTTGAGCTCCAGAAGTGAATGCAGCCCAGTTAACACCTTGTTTGTAGCTTAGTGAGACCCTGCATAGAGAACTCAGCTTTAGTGTCTTTCTGGATTCCTGACCCATGGAGACTATGAGACAATAAACATATGTTGTTCTAAGCTGCTCAATGTGTGGTAATTTGTTATGCAACAAGAGAAAACTAATACAAACTGTGGAAAACATTCCTAGATCTATTTCATTAGTATTATTGTGTGGTTACTTTTACTTTTTTCTGTAACCTCCCTTCCTCTGCCTCCAGCACAATATTTTTTGCCTTACTTTAACATTTTTTATACTTACTCTTGCTGGGGCAGTTTGTCCTCCTAATGGTCTATTTCAACAATTTTCTAATTTGCTTTTCTAAGTGTCTTATTCCATTTACAGAATACCATAAACTGAGTATCCAATAAACAACAGATTAATTTCTCACAGTTCTAGAGGCTGGGAGATCAAGATACCAACATATTTAGTATCTGTTGAAGACCTGTTTCCTGGTTCATAGACAACCTTCTTTTCTCTATGTCCTCATATCATGGAAGGGATGAGGGATCTCTCTGGATTCTCTTTTATGAGGGCACTAATCCCACCTAGGAGAGCTTCACCATCACCTAATTATCTCACAAAGGCCCCACTTCGTATACCAACCTCTTGGGCGTTAAGATTTCAATATATGCATTTTGGAGAGACATAAACATTCAGACCATAGATTTAAGTGTTATAAAACATTTGCTCATTTCACAAAGATATTTCTCTCTATCCAGATTTTTCTTCTCTCTTATCTCTCTTTTAAAATCCTACTTATCATTTTAAGTATGGTCTCGGGCCACATCCACCATGAAGCCTCATCTGATTACAGTTGTGACCACTCGTTCCAAACTCCTTTGCCACTTCCTTCATGTATCCTCACGTTGCTTATTGCCTTGTTTTAAAGTCATTTGATTGTCGTTTCGCATCCTCAGTTGGACTATAATCTCTTTGATTACAGAGACCACATTTTTTCACTAGCACCAAATACAATGAATCTTCATTATTTGTTGTTTCCATATTTGCAACTCTGTTAATTGCTAAAGTTTTTTTGTAACTTTAAAAGCATGCCTGTAGTCCCAGCTACCAGGGAAGCTGAGGTGAAAGAATCACCTGGGCCTAAATAATGAATCTTCATTATTTGTCGTTTCCATATTTGCAATTTTGTTGATTGCTAAAGTTTATTTTAACTTTAAAAGTGTGCCTGTAGTCTCAGCTACCAGGGAAGCTGGGGTGGGAGAATCATTGAGCCCAAGGAGGTCAAGTCAGCTGTGATTGTGCCACTGCAGTCCAGTCTGGACAAGTGAGACCCCGCCTCAAAAAAATAAAATCAAATCAATATTCATGACACTTTCACAGTCATTCATGAACATGTACATATGCAAAGTGGAAAAAAACATGAGTTGCCTGATATGCACACACCCAACTAAGATGGAACATGGCAACCCCTTTCTTCTTGTTTCAGCTGTCATACTAGAAACAAGTTCCCTTTTTTAAGTCTATTGAGTGGCAATTTTTTTTTTCATTTTTGTGCTTTTTCTTGGTGATTTTTTTTTGTCTAAAACAATCTCCAGGCATTGTGCTAAAGTGCTATCTATTATACCTACACACAAGAAGGCTGTGTTGTGCCTTATGGAGAAAATACATGTTAGATAATCTTTATTCCAGCATGAGTTTTACTGCTGTTGCCACGAACCTAATGTGAAGGAATTAGTAATACATAAGAAATAAAGTGTCTTTAAATGGAAACACAGAGAAAATAAAGTTATATGTTGATCTGTTGACAAAATATTGTGACCAGATGCTCATAGGAACCAAACTGTTTAATTACCCTAAGAACAATGGTTCAGTGTTTGCTAATTCAGCATTTGTGGTAGCTTTATAGAACATAATTACTTCAAACAAGAATCAACTATACTGAGTATATTTTGTCCTTGCCTCCTAATAATTCCTAACTTTTTTCATATTATTGCTTTATCTTTCCATCCATTAATCATCTGACCATCCACTGAATATTTATTTCTTCCTTTATCTCTGCCAGACACTGCTTGGGACTGAAGGTACAAAGGCAAACAAGAGAGACATTATCTTTATTCTCTGGAATCTCACAGTGCAGCACTGAATAATATAGAATGGTACATACTACAGTACAAAAGATAAACCATTTATTAAAGTTCACAGGATGAAAACCACATGCACAGTTTAATATCAGAGTTGATCTTCTGAAGAAATAATTATCAGGGGAACCCACCCCCGATAATTCAATGCAAGTCCTTTTCTATTTTCCCTAAGTGTCAACCAGTCTGAGAAATAAAGGGAAAGAGTACAAAAGAGAGAAATTTTAAAGTTGGGTGTCCGGGGGAGACATCACATGTCGGCGAGTTCCGTGAATGCCCCACAAGCCACAAAGCTATCAAGTTTTTATTAGTGATTTTCAAAAGGGGAGGGAGTGTATGAATAGGGTGTGGGTCATAGAGATCACATGCTTTAAGGGCAACACAAGATCACAAAGCAGGAGGTCAGGGCAAGATCACAAGTTCAGGGTGAAAATAGAATCACTAATGAACTTCCATGTCCCACTGTGCATGCATTGTCATTGATAAACATCTTAACAGGGTTCAAGAGCAGAGAACCGGTCTGACTAGAATTCACCAGGCTGGAATTTCCCAATCCTAGCAAGCCTGGGGGTGCTGCAGGAGACTAGGGTGTGTTTCATTCCTATCTACATCTGCATAAGGCAGACACTCCTAGGGTGGCCATTTTAGAGGCCCTGCCCTGGGAATGCATTCTTTTCCCAGGGCTGTTAATTATTAATATTCCTTAGTGGGAAAATAATTCAGCAATGTTTCTCTTGCCCGTTTTTGGAAATAAGAGAAATATGGCTCTGTCCTGCCCCATCCACACACAGCCAGACTTTAAGGTTATTTCCCTTGTTGCCTGAAAATTGCTATTATCCTGTTCTTAAGGTGCCCAGATTTGATATTGTTCAAACACATATGCTCTACAAACAATTTGTGCAGTTAACACAATCATCACAGGGTCCTGAGGCAATGTACATCCTCAGCTTACGAAGATGATGGGATTAAGAGATTAAAGTAAAGACAGGCATAGGAAATCACAAGAGTATTGACTGGGGAAGTAATAAATGTCCATGAAATCTTCACAATTTATGTTCTTCTGCCATGGCTTCAGCTGGTCCCTCCGTTCAGGGTCCCTGACTTCCCGCAACAAATAATATATAGAAAATAGCCTGATGAAGGATAGTGGCAGAAGGAAGTTGAGTAAAAGATCCTGAAGTGAGAGAAGCTGGCATCAGTAAAGAATGAAAAGAATGCTACTACAGCTACAGGATGCAATTCAGAAAGAGTGGAATGGTGTAAGGCCAGAGATTTTGAAAACAACATGCTATTTCTCTGCATAGAAAATGTTCATGAAAAGTTATTGTCAAAAACAATTAAAAACAACAAATGATGGGGTATATATTTACATTTGTTAAATTAGATGTTCAAATGGTGAACTTAAAATTCTTGGAAGTTTAAAAATCAAAATAAAATAAACAAGTAACATGACAACCTGACATAACATTTATAAAGCATTTTATGTAAAAGAATAACTCAATTTAAAGACTATCTGGCCAACACTCAATTTTCTATCAATGAAACAAATTATTTCACTATCAACACAGGTTTCAAGGCACATAATTCTCCAGCGGTATATAAAACATTAATATATATGGGCAAGTTCATCGTATTATGAAATAATCATTCTCACTTAAGATTCCAGAATTGATGAATTTTGATTCCTGCTGCTTCTACAAAAGTGATCACAATCAGTTAATCCTTTCCCTGGAATAATTATAAAATAAATATTGTTTATCCTGTTACTTTCAGTGTTAATGGTGTGGTTTTAAATTTTTATTTTTTAAAAAAACAGTTATTTTTATCCATATGCTAATTACTTTTATTCAGATTAAATATCTCTCAAAGTGAATATATTAGTCTTATTTCTAAACACATGGGACATTAACCATTTGCTTCCATACTTTGATAAGCCTTTGTGTATCGAGAAACTTTACTATTGACACCTGTATTACCTAGCCTATGACCATAGTTCTTTTTGAAATTAAATTACCATTCCAATGTTCATCACTGATATTAAACTTGCTATTAACTACTTCCTTTTGTTCTACTTAGAATATCAATGCATGAATCCTATTAGAGGGGAAAAATATATTTATAACTACAAACACACACACATGTATACATATATACACACATATATATACACATGTATATACATGCATATATATGTGTGTGTATCTATATACATATATAGATGGAAGGAAGTTATTTTATTCAGAGACTACTAGTCCTTGATTTTTCCTGAATCTCCAAGGAAACATAATCATGTTTTATGATCTAAAAAATTGAAATGCATGAAAGAAAGTATATATAATTAAATTAATTTTTAAATATATTTACAATTATACTACTTTATTTGGCAGAGTATGAAGGAAAGAATATGGTCCCAGTAAGAGTTTTTATTTTGTGTTCCACGTCATAATAATTTCAAATGGTTAATAGACTATGCTTAAGAAAAGGGATAAAGGGCTCTTTAAAGAACCAGACAATCACTCAGAGAAATGCTGAGCCAGAGAGGAAAGTTTGGCCTTTACAGGAGATTGACTATACCTGAAATATAAATGAAAACAATAATAAAGAGTTAGCTTTCACTTACATGACACAAATCAAAAATAACACAATTCAGAATTGCATGAGAGAGACACGAGTTTTAAAAAAATAGTGAATCAAGCAAAAATAAACAGGCATTGATGTTTACCATTGCATTTTTATTATAATGTGTTTCATAATAGAATTAAGAAATATCAGCATTAAGCATTTGTTTGTCAATTTCATACATTGAGATATATTAAAGTAGAAAAGCATAGAGGTGATAAAATGATTATGGAAGATATTCATTATAAAATACATTATTAAATGTAAAAAGTTTGTCACAGTGTTATGTATACATACATATTTTATAAATATGTTAATAAGATTGGAAAGATAAGGACAAAATATTAACAGTAGTATTTTTGGATGGATAAATGGTCTATTAATGATTCTATTTTACATTTATTTTAACTTACATGATTTTCAATTTTTTCTGCAAAGATGAAATGTTATTGCATCATATTAAAATATAATGAAATGTTATTGCATCATACGTAAAATATAGATTTGAGTGAATATTGATAACTTTTGACTTTCTCACATTCACCTTTTTCAGTTCCTCAAGTGACTTTTGTTTTGCTGAGAAGTCATTGGAATAGAGAGGTGTTCTTTTTTTGAAGCTGGGGATGAGCTTTTATAGACTGTTTCAGCATAAGAAAAAATTTAGAAGGTCTTCCACAAATTCAACCTTCAAAATCAGCTTCTAAGCTCCTTGTGGAAGGGTTCACTTAGGCATGCAATTACCCATCGCAGGTCTAATTGCCCATTTGCATGCACAATTTAGAAAGGCACAGTTGAAATTTAGTCCCAGGCTCTCCAACACTAATTTTCTCCCTTGAAAGTGACATTTCAAAGAACATCAGGTGGCTAAACCTCCAGATTTGTTATTTATTTCAACAAAAAGGCAACTTTTCTCCTTTCCAAGTTGAAGGTTTGGTTGAAAAAATTGAATTAAATGATGAAAGAGAAAAGACAAGTACACAAAGGAATATGCCTCCCCTTTACACTATCAAGAATAGACTCTTATTTGCCTTGAAAAGAGTTATAATGTGATCGGTTATCCAATTAGCAAGACTGTCTCTACTTCTGCCTAGAGAGAAAAAGATATTTAACCATCTTGTAGTTTCATGCCTCCATTTATAAATAACTCTATCCTCCTCTGTAAAAGTGGGGATAATAATACATATTTCTTGGTACAGGTTTGAAAATTAGAACTGATAATACATATAAACAAATTTATGTGGTGAGCTCTCAATATTAGTCTCCTTTCTCCATTCCCCTCTTATTTTCTGTACATGCTGTCCTTCACTTTCACAGGTAGCAAGACATAGAATTGATTTGTGCCAGCTAACAACTAAAAATATTAAGTGGCAAAACAGGGTTCTCTCTTCCTTACCATGTCAGTTTTGTGAACCCTAATCACAGAGACCGAAAAGAGATGCATTTATGAACTTGATGGTTAGGTTTACTGTGTTATTTAAAACAATGGTTATCAATAACTCTATCAATGGAAAAGAAAAAAATGAAGTCTACCAACTGCTAGGTATTGTGAAAAACTAGCAATCAATCTTGCCTCCATTACTGCACGTTAAAAACAAAACAAACAAACAAACAAAATAATAACTATGTAGGCCCTTGTGAGTGAGTTGTACACATAAAAGGTGTCTGACTTCTGCCTAAATCATGGAGAGGTGAGTGGTGGTCTGGTTAACAGCTTTAGCAGTAAAAAAGAATTCCTGCTGCATTGGGTTAGTGTGATCCCAGGGCAAAAGGACACATGGATTTCTCAGGAGCAGCTGTAGGTATACAAGAAAGAGTTAGAGCAGATGATCTTCCGAGTTGTCCAAGAAGGCCACCACAGGAACGAACTAATCTCAGCAAAGAGAAATTACCAACCAGTCATATGCCTCTTTCCGCCTACCCCGCCTACAGGTTTCCTCTCTAATGTAGGTTGGGGAAAGACATTACAACTCTCAATCAAGTAGGATTTTCATTATTATATGAGCTTAAGCATGTGTGAGCATACCAACTCAAAACATTAGCCCTGGCAATACTCGGCATATCACAATTAATCAGTAAATTGGAAGGAAAGAAGGAAGGCAGGAAAGAGTTCGTTTGTTTTTACAAATACAGGGGAATACATTTACATGAGTTTAGATACTCACTGGGCAACAGCAGGGCAAATTCAAGAATAGGCAAAATTTCTCTTTCACATCTAACTCTCCTGCCTTCTTTTCAGATGCTTTTGTGTCTTGCTGCTTTGATCTTTTTTCTTCCCTTGTGCAGTCCTGGATGCACAGGCCTCATAATACATTTTTGCTAACAAACTCCCTTTATAAGGAGTCCTTACAATCTGACTTAAATAAAGGAAGCAAGATCAAATTTCCAAAGAGGAATCCTACTGCCCTCTCTGCCACCAATGTGCAATGCTGCTTCTGTTTCTATTAGTCAATCTATGGGTTAAGAGCTGCAAACCCCACTCCACACCTTACCTAAATAGGTGTTGGCATTGCATTTGGTAGAACAAGCAATTTCTGCTGAAGTTGTTAAATAGCTCCCCATTTAACTCTGACATTGGTGTGGGTTGCTATGGTTAAAAAAACAAATACATTAATCAATTAGTATTAGGTTGAGAGATGGTGAACATAATACCTGAACAAGTTATTTAAGGAATTAAAAAATAAATGGACTTCACATGTTATAGGCTTAGAGACCAACAAGTATCTTTTGAATTACTCCAGTGATGTTATTTCTGGATGCAATCAATTTCTACATTAATTGCTCCTGCTCTATAATTCTTAAAAAGTGGATATGTGCTTTTATTTTTGCCTCATACAGTTTGAAAATATGTGAAGAACATTGCAGGGAAAGAAAAAAATGTATGCACTTGGCCAGCCTGGGGGTGGAATGCGCAGGATAGGTTGTCCTCAGAATACTGCCACACTCTCAACCCTGTCTACAGGGTTATTTCACTGACATGGGGCAGTAGGCCTTCTGTATGCATCTGTGATCACATTCTTCATGTTTTTGGTTTTGGTTTTCGAGACAGGGTCTCACTCTGTCGCCCAGGTTAGAGTGCAGTGGCGTGATTATGGATCACTGCAGTCCAAACTCTCCAGACTCAGGCAATTCTCTTGCCTCAGCCTCCTGAGTAGTTGGGACAATAGGTGCATGCCACCACACCCAGCTAAGTTTTGTAGAGATGGAGTCTACCATGTTGCCCAGGCTGGTCTCCAACTCCTGAGCTCAAACAATCCACCTACCTTGGCAGTCCAAAGTGCTGGGATTACAGGCATGAATCCCTATATCTGACTTAGATTTTTTGTTTTTAATCCTCCTTCATTGACCTACCATCATCTCCAGTCTTTGTTCCTTCTCTTCTGCTTGATTTACGAATATTGAAAGACCTCTGAGCCTGAACCTGGGCATAATTCTTACTCAAATTCCACCTACTCCATAGGTTATCTCTTCCAGTGACTATGAGTGTCATACTTAATAACATTGTATGATTATATATATGTACTATATATGTATATTTTTTCCTCCATTTCTAATGTCACAAGGTTCAGTTATATTCCAATGTTCAACATCCTCCCTAATATCTCCCTTTTGGTATATCTAATAGCCATTTCAAATTAATATAGCTAAATAATACTTTTGAATCCCTACCTCCTGGTGTCCCTACTGTAAATTTCTTCCCCTCTAATATTTTCATTTCATTAAATGGCACAACATACATTTAGTTTCTTAAACCAAATACCTATGTATCATCATTTCTTCTTTCTCTCTTTCTCTTATCCCCATAACTAGTCTAAGAAAATCCTATGCAGTTCAAAATACACTGAACATGCTTCCATTTCTCTTTTATTTTCACTTTTCTCCATTAACCTTTCATTAAAAAAAATCATCTTTATCCCTGATTGCTGCAATACCTAACTATTTTTGATCTACACTTTAGCAACTAGATCTTTTAAAGACATAAATCACAGGATCTCACCACCTAGGACCTTTTGTAACAAATACAAATTGTATCCTACACTATTTCTAATAGGTTATCGTTTGTATTTGTAACAAAAGCAAATTTCTTAAAATGTCTATAAGACTCTACATTATTGGGCCTATGTATCCTTCTCACTTTATCCCTCACCACTTTGCTCCCTGCTCGCTGTGCTCCCGGCATGTGACTTTCTTTCCTTTCCTGCTTTAGCAACTACAATCTTGCACCACACAATGACATTTTGGTTAATGACCAACCACATGGTCTTATAAGACTATAAAATGGAGCTGAAAAGTTCCTGTGGCCTAGTGACATTGTTTCCATCATAGAGTCCTAGCATTACTCATGTGTTTGTGGTGATGCTGGTGTAAACAAACCTATTGCACTGACAGTCATATAGAAGTCTAGCATATACAATTATGTATAGTACATAATACTTGATAATGATAATAAATGACTACATTAGTTACTTATGCATTTATAATATTATACTATTTATCTTTATTTTGGAGTGTAATCCTTCTAGTTATTTTATAAAAAAGTTAACTGTAAAACAGCCTCAGGCAGTTTATGCAGGAGGTATTCCCAAACAAGGCATTGTTATTATAGGAGATGGCATCTCCATACATGTTATTGGCCCTAAAGACCTTCCAGTGGGACAAGACATGGAAGCAGAATACAATGATATTGATGATCCTGACCCTTTGTCGGCCTAGGTAATGTGTAGATGTGTGTCTTAATTTTTAATAAAAAACTTTAAAGAGTAAAAAAAAAAAAAATTACAAATGATAAAAGCATATTGAATGTTATAAAAAAGTATTTTTGTACAGCCGTACAATGTTTTTGTGTTTTAAGCTAAGTGTCATTTAAAAAGAATCAGAACAACTAAAAATAATTCAAAAGCTTATAAAGTAAAAAAGTTACAGTAAGCTAAGTTTAATTAATTATTGAAGCACATTTTTGTTTATAAATTTAGTGTAACGCAAGTGTACAGTGTTTATAAATTCTTTAATGGTATACAATGATGTTCTAGGACTTCACATTCACTTACCACTCACTGTCTCACCCAGAGCAACTTCTAGTCCTGTAAGCTCCATTGTGGTAAGTGACTTACACGGATACGTCATTAAAAAAAAATCTTTTTAGATCTGATTTTTACTATACCATTTCTTTATTTGGATATGTTTAGATACACCAAACTTACCATTGTGTCACACTTGCCTACAGTATTCAGTACAGTAACATGCTGTACAGGTTTTGGCTTAGGAGCAACAGGCCATACCTCATAGCCTAGGTGTGTAGTAGGCTATGCCATCTAGGTTTGTGTAAGTACACTCTATGATGTTTGTACAATGAGGAAATTGTTTAATAATGCATTTCTCAGAACATATCCCCATCATTAAGCAACACACGTCTATATTTCTTCTACTTAAAAGGTTGGCCTTCCATGCCAACTGTCTGACATCAAGTTTCTCCTGTCATTTAGGTCTCAACTCAGATGTTTTATCCTCAATTACCTCCTGCCACTCTTATCACTAAAGCAACAATCTTCCTCCTTCTTTCCTTCATTGTGCTTATCACTCTCTCAAATTACTTTGCTCATATATGATCTTACTTGCTTTTATTTTGTATTCCCCTATCAGTATGAAAGCTTTATCACCATTCTTGGCACACAGTAGATACTCATTCATGTGAATTAGGAAGTAATGTTCTGCATATTGTGATTATCTAGTAACCTGAGAAAGACTGCTACAAAAGTGTTACTTTACTACCTAACATTTATTTAGGGCCCACTATGAGTCACAGATATTTTTCTAGGCACTTAACATATATCAACTTTTCAACAATCCTATGAGATTGATACCATTTTATAGATGAAGAAACTGGAGCACAGAACTTTACATAAGTTGCCATTACCTAGTATTCTGTAGATGGAATTGGGCTGTGTATCAGGCAATGGGGTGCCAGAATCTGCACTTCTAAACATCACACTCAGTTGGTGGCAGAAAGCACCTTTAGTAGCCAGGCCACTCAAAATGCACTCTCAAAATATGAACTGAGGAGGCAGAGAGTCAGTCATACTTTGAAATTAGCAGGCAGTAGAGACAATGCAATAGTAGACACCATAAGACACATTATATTCAAAATACAGAACGGTGCAAAAACCAAAAATAATATAACCAGAAGACCAAGTAGTTGCGAGGGAGCTTGCAGAAACAGAGAAGCACAACGTTAAAAAATACTCTGACCACTGCTTGCTTTGTTGCAGAATTACAGCTTAAATTTCATGGAGGCTCCATTTCAAGCTATGGAGCTATTTTGATTACCCATGACATTCCTGTTTTTATTCTTCTCCTTGTTGTTCTTATTTCTGTGTTTATCTCTATAATAAATCCCCAGTACTTGAGGTGATTTGATTGAACTCTGTTCCTTGAAAACAAAATTGCACAGTATAGCCAGAAGTTATTACCTCCCTATTTTCTATTCAAAGACTTCTTTCTACTCTCAATTAGGTGTCAATGAATTTCTGCAAAGGTGTTACTTGCTAATTATGGTTCTGGCTTACAATGGTTTACAGCAATCCTTCTCTACTGAAGTGCTTTTTGGGCATGAGAATGAATAGGTTCCTCTGAGATTTTAGGGTCAGAATCTGCAGTGACCACTGCAGGGGAGAAAAATCTTTGAAGTCTTGTATCTTACATTTACACATGCATATGACTTTTGCATTCTTTCATAATATGACCATGCTAGTTTTATAATAACAATGTTTTTTTCCATGGTTTTGAGGACTATCTGTCACCATGTACACTATTTTGAAAAGTACAACATTAAAATATAAACACTTTAAAAAATGTATGCAGTTTTAAGGTAGTCATCACAAGGTAGAAAGAAAAAACAGAGTCTTCAATATCTGAAAGCATTTTGCTATAATGATGGAAATCCAAATAATGAAAATTGCTATTTCCTAGCATGAAGCCCTGTTTTGGACCCCTCTCAAACAAATTTACAGATCACATTTTCTTTAGAGGCTTCCACAAGATTATACTATGAGTTATTTCTAGATCTGGGTTGACACCAATGGCTTCCAAACATTTTATCACTGACTCATAATAAGAATAAATTTTACATTGCAACCTAGTACACACAACCACATACCTAAAGCCAAAGTTTCATGAAATAATAGAGTATCTTATTACATGTGGTACACTCTATTCTATTCCATTTGAATATCCATCCATCCATTTCTATTACATCCATCCTAATTTTATTTTCTAACACATGTTGATCAAGAATCACTAAACTGATTATAAAATCTAGGAACATGTGAAGACTCTTGCTTTGAAATACACTGTAATAAGACAGTATCTCTATCATGCTTCATGCAAAGGCAACAGGTTTACAAATGGGAAGGATACAGATGTGAATTAGACGTTATGGAAATCAAGCTGAAAAGAAATGTGCTACATCCCGCAGATGTCAACTAGGATAATACTTAAAGAACTGTACTTGTTTTTCTTCAGAATAGTAGAATAGTCAACAAAGTTGACTTCAAGTAGAACTTGAAAGTTCTACTTGAAGACTTACTTCTCCCTTGAACCGACTCATTCATTGTACCTCCCCTAACTGACCCTCACAGTTTGGGTCTCGTCTCCCCATTAGAACACATAAGCACCATGACTTACTTTTTTAAATATTTCTTTTTAAAAACTGGAGAAAAAACAAATTTCAAATGACTGGTTATCTGTCTTTTTTTTTTTTTTTTTTTTTTTTTTTTTTTTAGGTAAAGTCAAAAGTGAAACTCTCCCTTCCCTTTATCTCTCCTTCCAGTCACAACTTTCAGAAATGTTCGTTAACTGTTTGATACATAAATTTGAAGCTTTCATTATTCAAGGATATATTAACGTATATGTGCTATACAGAGATTCATAATTTCATATACAATTGTATACACTTTTAAGTGCAATTTTATCTAATACATATATTTCCAACTTGATTTTTCCACAACAAAATGTATTATGTATCTTTTGACTTTAGTTTACCTGTATGTACTCCATATTTTGTAATGACCATGGTACTCTTCCATTGGATGAACACCACACACAGTATTTAACTATTTGTCAGTTGACTGGCGTTTAAGTTCCTCACTATTTCTAACACTACCACAATGCTGCAGTGATTCTCATACCCATATATACTTTTAATCCAAACATTTTACTGTGGTAGATTTCTGAAAATGAGCATTGGTAATTTAATTTTTCACTGAGGCTCCAAATTGCTCTCCAGAATATTTTGACCAATCTATACTTTCACTAATACCATCTGAGAATGCCCATTTCACAGATCCCTGTCAATATTGATATTATCAACCCTGAAAACTTATTGTAAGTTTTGTGAGGAAAAAATGCATGTTTCATTACTATTGAATTTTTTATTTCCCTGAGGTGTAAAGTAAGTTTAAGCATCTTTTCATGTCATGTGAATTTCAATTCTTTTTCCTGAATTGCTTGTTCATATGTTGCCCATTTTTCTATTTGACTGTTTACCTTTCTTAAAATTTTGTTTATAGAAAAAAAAGTGTCATAAAGCCCTATGTCTATTATATATGCTACATTTTCCCTTCAGCATGTCATTGTTTTTTAACTTTATGCATAGTGTTAGCCACATAAGAAGTGTTTTATATTTAAATTTGCTTGTTAATAGATATGCAGTTACATTTGTTGCTATTTTACTTATGACAACTATGTTTTGCCGTGCTAAAACTGGTTTCACCACTTCAAAGTTAAAAAATTGCCTTCCATACTTTCATACCACTGTATTTTTAAATGTAATATTATTGATAATTATTTTTGTGTAATTGAGACAACTTCGATAATTTATGTCTTGCTAGAAAATAATCCATTTTATGTATTTCTAATTTATTTGTATATTTATGCAAATAAAATCTCATTATTTTGTTTAATCTCACTTGTATCTGTAATTATACCTTACACTTTTCATTCCTATTTTTTTTTTAAACTTAAAAAATTTTCTGTGTCAGTCCTGCTAGGTTATTGTCTTTTTTTTTTTATGGAAATACATTTTATCTTTTTCATTCTTACCTTTTATTTTAGTTTTATAAAATATTAATTTTTAACTTTAGTAAGCTTTTTTCTATCATAATTTTTTTGTTTTGTGTTCTAGTTTCTAAAGTTGAATTAGTTGACTTATTTGTAATATTTTTTAAGGCACATAAAATTATATATTTTACTCTGAGTACAGTTACAGCTGCATCTCCTAATTTTAAAAACCATATTTGCATTTCTTTAATTTCTAAATAGTTTATATTTTTCATTTTGATTTGCTTTTTGAATATCTATTTGCAGCAGCAGAGAAGATTTGAATGTACTTAGGGAATTAAATATATCTGGGCATATCTACTAAACCTGTACGAGCTGTGTAAGTAAATTCTGTCTTTTCCTCTACATATGGAGAATATTAGTAGAGTTGGGGGGGAGAAAGCACCAATTCTAGAATGGAAAGTGAAAGAAAAGAATGGCAGTGTTTTCCTCAGACGTTGGCCTAAAAGCCACCATAAGGAATAGCATACTTGCCATCAGCCTTTTTGAAGAAGGGCCTGAAGAAGCTGAAGGAGCTGTTTTACAAAGAAACCTCCTGACAAGGTAGCATATGCCATCCAACTTTTGAAACCCAGATGAAAATTAGGACAGTGAAGGAAAAGGAGGGCCACACTTTTTCTTTTTCTGCTGAACACAATGTAGCTCCAATATATTAAAGTTTCTAGGAAAGGCTTTGGTCCCTCTCATTTATTCTATATGTAAATATTTTTAAGAACCTGTTTCATACTAAGCACAGTGCTTAGCCTTGAAGAAAGAGTAAGGAAGAGTGTTGACTTCATCATAGGCTGAATCCTCAGCATGGGCACGTGCCCTATCAAACTGAACACTGGTAACCAAGGGCAGTGGGAGGTTAGCATGGGGATGTGGGAATCACTCCCCTGCCAAGTGACCTCAGAAGTGGAGGCCCACCAAAAAGGGAGACTGAGGAGAACATCAGAAAGTTGACATAAGCATATCTAAAACTTCTGGCTAGAACCTCATGAATACTTGGGTAAAATTTGAGTGGGATTTGCAAAGGTTCTACAATCATAGATTAGAAAAAGACCTAGAATTATGTAGATTATTACAATGTATATGTCCCTTGTAATTGTTTTCTAAGACCAGTGATGCCATTGCATAAGTATTTGCTTAGTACTGACAATTCACCAAAAATTGGTAGAGGGAAAATGAGGTAAAGGGACTTTACCTTTGTTACTGTTATATACTGATTCATCCTCTGTGTCTTCTTCGTTCTAAGAAAAAGATTTCAGCATCACCCACATAATATATATGCCAGACTTCTATGTTCCTGGGACTGTGTACATAGCATATTATTTATTCAGTAAAATACTAATAACTCTGAGCAGTAATTATCATCATCGTGGCTACTGGGGAGGAGACAAGCTGAAGGAGATTGACTCACTAAAGTCACATAACTAACATAGGATAGAGTCCTTTCCAGGGAAGAGTATATTTTCAGCCAATGTCTTTTGAGCCAAAGATGGTGTAAACCATAACTTTATTACTCATTCAGTTGCAACAATTTAAATTGGGGTCTGGTGAGTGATAACCACAGAGCAATCACAAAGAGCTTGTAATCATTACCCATTTCAGAATAACCTACAATAAAACCTACTTAAAAATGATCACTTTTCACCACAGATGGATTTGTAGAGGTGTAAAACAATATTATCATATGTAATTATCTAAAGTAAAGTACTCAGTGGGCACAAATAAATATGGAAGAAGTGAGTATTAATTTTATTAAAATTGTTCATTAGAGTTAATCATCTGTTTATTCAAATGTATGCCCTAAGCACCTCCACATTACCAAATACTATGCTAGACAGTATGAGAGAAAAGACACAAACTATTTTCTAGAAGGAATGGACAGTTTAGCCCAGTAGATTAGATTCATACTCCTGATGGAAAGCACTGTCTATCATCTGAAACATACAATAGCACATGGTAGAAAGAACACTGGGACTGGATTTCTTCCCCCAATGCTGATCAGAGGTGGAGCTTCTTGTCATCATATTTCCTTGCTGGAGCACAGTTTTATTACCACTAAAATAAAAAAGTATGGTCTAGGGGATTGCTAAGATCTACAACACTTTTAAGTACAATAATTTTATAAATTATTTAGGAGAGACTTTCTTGCAGGATCAGGAAAAATACTAAAGGAGAAGAATTGTATTTGAATTCGGTCATGAAAGATTTAATTTGAGAATCTTCATAACAAAGGGGAAAAAGTCAGATTTTAGGAAAAAAATGTTTACTGTAAGAGTAATATTATATTAAAAATATTGTTGATTTAGCCACAAAACAGTTCTTGGTCTTCAGTATGTGTGAAGAGTGTTTTAGGAAGTGGTAGCAAGAGATTGGAACATTTCAACAAAATTGTTCTAGAGATTATAATTTAAATTCTTTGCATTATCTACACCTTTCCAGTTTAAACAAAATTTTGTCTTTAATGTCATTTGAAAATGTCTTCATACCAACATGCATTCTTTTTAATTTAATAGCAAGCTGAGTTATGTAATTTGTTCACATTTCAATACCTTTCCTTACATGCTATAAAATTAATAGATCTTGTTTAGGAGTTCCTGTTTATGTTGAAATCATAACAATATCAATCTTGATCTTGTATATATTTTTGCAAATATGTCTTGATTGTGTACCTTAACACTGAAATATTCTCATGAAAATTTAAACAAAATCAATCATCTTGATGTCAAGCAAACATTTGGTTGACTGAATTGTTGAGCATTCATCCAGATGTTAACAATAACCAAGACTCTGTGTGTGTGTGTGTGTGTATGTGTGTGGTGTGTATGTGGTGTGTGTGTGGTGTGTGTGTGTGTGTGTGTGTTATACAGTGCCTTCATATATTTAGATTTATTCCTTGGATATACAGATCTTGAAATTCGCCTAGTTTTATCTGTGTATTAAATTAAAATCACTACTAATAGTGCCACCTTGTGTCTAAAATTTAAAATCATGGATATGTTTATATATTACAGAACTTTCAAGATAAAAATAATTATAGAAATTAATCTATGTCAAATTTCTCTTTTCAAAATTCAGCAGTTGGAAGTCTAGTCAGGCAAGTGACGTGTTTAAAGCTACTCAGTCAGTGAGTGGTACAGCTGAGGCTAAAACCCAAGAATCATAATACTTGGTCTGGTACTTTTAAAAAATATATCACATTTTTTGGAGTAGTCACTTTTTATGACAAAAGAAAAAGTAATCAATTTTAGTTTTAATAAAGCCAGGTGTAGATTTAATATTCATTTAATTTAAATTTATTGTCACAGTAGGATTCAGTTTTGATATTTAACTACTGTAAAATCCTAATAGTTAATGAATGTGTACTGTATTAATGTAGGCACCTATTATTAATGGGTATCAGGGACAATTAACTTGAAGAATATTATCTTTTTAATTGTTTTTTAAACATATTAATTTAAAAGAAGTCACCCAAGATTTCTTCTTCCACATTATCTGATTTTATATTGCATTTAAGGCATGAATCCACACCAGTCTTCAGAAGGAATTTTTAAGAGAAGATTGAGAGTAAATGGCACAATGATCGTACAGCAATGAATGGTCCAAAGCAGTTTTGATAGACTTATTAGTCTATAGTAGACTTTTTGATAGACCTTTCATCCAAATATTAGCAAACTGTTGTATCGTGTACTTTAATAGAATCTTTGTATTTTCAGACCTGCTTCAACAGACTTTATATCAGATTTTCAATCAACAAATATCTATTAAGGATAGCACTGAGCTGCTCATAATAAAGTGTGAAAAAAAAAAAAAAAAAAGGTGAAGTGCATTGTCTTCACCCTAAGAGTACATAAGCATTTTTTAGTAAACTTTCAAAATTAAGGATATAGCTGGGCACAGTAGCATGCACCTATAGTCCCAGCTACTCAGGAGGTGGAGGCAGAAGGATTACTTGAGCCCAGGAGTTTTCATCTAGTCTGGGTAACATAGTGAACCTCTAACTGTAAAAAAAAAAAAAAAAAAAAAAAAAAAAAAAAAAAAAATTAAGAATGATTTACCAACACACCATCAAACATTCACATTACTTCTATTTTTTAATGGTGGAGAAATGGAAAGCATTTTAAATGATGGGAAACAGAAGGAAAACGAAACAATCAATATTTGTTGGCCACCTGTGATATGCTAGGAACTTCACAATCACTTTAATCCACTAATTTGAGAAAGGGCTTCAGAAATTTTTACCCACAGCCCCCACTTGAATCCCCCATAGTCGTATTACTTCCAGATTCTAACTTGTTGTTCTGCTTGGTTTACTCTTCCAAAAGTATGAAGCTTCATATTATGGCTGAAAATTTGCCTTCAAACAACAAAAACAAAAAACTCACTTTATTGCACACACTTCTAGATTTTGGAATTAATAAACTTACTATACTCGAGTTAGTTTACTTGTTTACTAAATGTCTAGAATAACTTTACAAGATGGACTATGTTTTTTGGTCAATATTTCCAGACAGGAGCAAGTTAAGCTAATAGGACTTTTCCAGGGTGAAAATATGAAGACTTTCAAATGTATCCAGTTGTCTGATAGAAATCATTCCACCGTAGCAAAAGCAACAAAGCAGAAACTAGGAGTCATTTTCCTTAGGTGCTTCCATTATAGAAATATCGTCATAGAATCTGAATAAAAAATGTGGTCACAGAGTGCACAAAGTAACAATAATAATAATGACGTGGCCCATTTTACTTGGATGGCTTTACATAAATTTGATTGTGTCAGTTTGATTGCCTTAATAGTAATGCTAATATTAAGACAAGGGCCCCTTGTACTATGCTTTAGAAAAGTATAGAAAGAGGCCGGGTGCAGTGGCTCACGCCTGTAATCTCAGCACTTTGGGAGGACGAGGTGAGCGGATTACGAGGTCAGGAGATCGAGACCATCCTGGCTAACACAGTGAAACCCCGTCTCTACTAAAAACACGGAAAAAAATTAGCCGGGTGCGGTGGCGGGCGCCGGTAGTCCCAGCTACTCCGGAGGTTGAGGCGGGAGAATCGCTTGAGTCCGGGAGGTGGTGGTTGCAGTGAGCCGAGATCGCGCCACTGCACTCCAGCCTGGGCGACAGACGAGACTCCGTTTCGAAAAAAACAAAAGTATAGAAAGAAAAATCAAAGCATGGTAAAACACATGGAAAAGAAGAAGATGAGGAAGAGGGGAAATTCTCAAAGCCATAGCTAGGTTTCTAAGATGCCAGGCAACCCAATGATTGAAATCAAAGGAAAAAATAAATAAATAACAACAATTTGACCTCATAAAAAATTAGATGATACGTCATTCGGAATTCATACATTTAAAAAATTATAGGTTCTTTTGCTTCTGCAAGTTGCCTATTTAGGGAGGAGAGCAGAATACTAATCTCCAATGAGAAAAGAAATGTAGACCTAAATATCAGTGAAGTACATCGTTTAACTTACTAGCTACTTTCTAGCACTCGTGTCGATTTATTAGGTAAGAATTTTCTGAGTTTTGAAAGACTAGGCTTTCTGAAGGTTGCAAAATTTCCCATAGTGACTGTTAAGACTTCACTACACAACACTGTATTTTTTAAGAAACTACCACTCACAGTATTTCAGATAAAATATAAATATGATCTACAAATGTGACATCTTCTGGGGTAAAGAATAAAATAAAGGCTGTGTCAGGAACCAAAGAGATTAGTTTAATAGTGTTTCAGGACTGTTAACTAACTCCTGGCATTTATGAAATATTAAGAGAAGGATTTATCTGCTGACCTGAAAGGAAAATGAGAAAGCTATGTACTGAGAGGTACTAAAATATTTGTCTCAGCTTAGAGACTTTATAAATTAACATGCTTAAGAATCAGGCTTCAAATCATTTTTAAACATTTGAAAAGCTTGGTGTCCAGAAATATAAAGTAGATAAAGAGAAAAGAAGTGGCTGGGTTACTCAACATAACATCAACAGTGGGTTAGGGTAGCAAAGAATAACTGCACAAGCATTTCTCCAAACCCAGTTTGGTGCTATCAGTTCAAAGAAAACCATGAACATGCACATACACGTGCACATGTCCAAATGCACATACACCCACTGCTATAATTGGCTCGCCAAATCACAATGTCGTTAGGAAATCCAAACATATATGGGTACTACTTTTTAAAGAAACTTGAGCATCTTAGAATCATCAGTGAATATTTGCTTCAAGGAAATCTTTAGAAAGCTATATGAGGGATCATCCCATTAAAATAATGAGTAAAATTTCTAGAAAAAACAAGTACTAAAAGTGGGCCTTTTTTTAGGTGTTCATTTAAATAAGGTTATGAAATATAATTCTTTCAGCTTTTCTTTATTTTGCTATATTTTATGATAAATATTATTTTCATAATAAGAAAAATGGTTTATTCTCAACCAACTAAGCCAAGAAAAGAAGATAATAAATATAAAATTTTAGGATAAAGTTTTTTGAAGAATTATGGAACATTTTCTGTGAGTCAGAACTCAGAACTGTGGACCTTAGATTGCTCACAGTGTTGGTCAATCGGAAAGCAGATGAAATATTAACTTACATCCATGTAATTAATTCCACAGAAAGTACATCTATTTGGGGCCATCTAATAACCAGGCAATTTGAAATAGCAAGGAAAGAAATAAAAGGAAGAAATAATAAAATAAAAGGAAGAAAAGGAAAGTAAGGAAAGATGGAAGGTAGGGAGAATAAAAAGTAAAAGATGAGAAAAATGTGTATAAGATATGTAATAAATCATATAATTTATTTATTAAATCTCATATTGTATACTTTACCTTTCCTACATATAATACTATTTATTCTCACAGCAACTGTTTTTAAGATAGGTAAAAAAATAATTTATTTCTATAAAGATTAAATCTGAAAAATTAAAGAAAGACTAGCATATAGTTGATTCTATGACTAGCATACAGAAAAGCTATATATGCCTTGCATATAGTTAATAAGCATTGTACTTGTTGGATATTCTAATGAGCTTAGGAATGTGATTTACTTTATGAGGCACTGGGAAATAGAAGCTGAAAATAAAGCTGGCAGCTGTATAAAAGTAAGAATAGATAATTGGGAAAAGACAGAATAATTATATAAAATTGATAAAAATGCTAAACATGTAATAAAGGTGAGCATTTAATGTCAAACGTTTATACACTCCTTGGAAAGGTATTTCTCTATTATAGCTTGCTGTAATATTAGGAATTCCAAATGATGAGGAAGGTGATTATGAAAATGTTATGTACCATATCCTTTGCTTCAGAAGTCAGGTGTGCATCCTATTAAGTTAAATAATTTATGTTTAAAAATACAAGCATTAATTTAAGCATTACCTAGGGTTGAAGGATACTAAAAGTTTCACATATTGTTGGTGGTAAATCACATTGTACATTATTTGAGAGAAGTAATTTGTCTTTGTTTATTGTAAGCCATAAAGTTATTTGAACAATTTAATACAGTAAGGCCAAGAAATTTAAATATGAAAACATATGTAAATGTATATATATGAATAGACATATATGTTTACCACAGGCTTATGTTTTATGTTTAACATTACGTTAATGTTACCTCAACGCTTAACAATATGGCAATAGTTAAGTAAATTATACTATATCTACTTTATTGAATATGATACATACATTAAAATGTTTATCATAAATTGCCTGTCACTATAAAAATAGCTATGATATTAAGAAAGTCAGAATACACAACAAGTACAAATTATGATTACAACTATATGGAATTTGCATCAAATACAGATTGGAAAATAAGAATCTAAAAGATTCAGAGACTCTACCATTGCATTTATCCAGAAACAGGGTTACCACATCCTTCCCAATCAGTACACTAATACTCAAATGAAGGCAAATATCTGTCTCTACAAAAGGTACTCTAGAAAGTCTGAAAGAGGTGATTGTTTCACCAGATGCAGAGATATCAATGCAGGAATATTCAAGGTACTGAAAGGAAAAAAAAAAAAAAAGTCAGGCATAAACAGTATACCCAGCAAAGCTATCATTTTGAAATGAGTGAAAAATAAAGTATTTCTCAAACAAGCAAAAACTGAGGAATTTGTCACCACGAGGCCAGTATTATAAGAAATGGTCAAAGGAATTCAATATCTTGAAGTAAAAAGATGATAACGACCATCATGACAAATACAAAAGTATTCTGTAAATAAGCTATTTTTGAAACACAGCTACATACATTTGCTGACATGTTTATGGCTGCTTTTGTGTTACAATGGCAGAATAGAGTAGTTGCAACAGGAACCATCAGGCCCACAAGCTGAAAATATTTGCAATCTGGCCCTCTACAGAAAAAGTTTGGTACATGGTATTCTAGAAAGTTTCTTCTGGTCCTTTCCAGTCAATTCTCCAGATGAAGATTTTCACGTAAATAAAAGCATACCATATGCAAAAAAAAAAAAAAAAAAAAAAACTTTGAGAAATTTAAAAATTTCTCAAAACAATAAACATGGAAATGCAATATATAATACCAAAACATATGTACTACAGCAAAAGCAGTATTAAGAGAGAAGTTTATAAATATAAACACTTACATCAAAAAGCAGAAAAATTTCAGATAATCTAATGGTGATCTCAAAGAACTAGAAAAGCATGAACAAACCAAACCCCAAATGAGTAGAATAAATAAAATTATAAAAACACAGAAATAAAATTGTGACTAAAAAATTACAAAAGAAAATAAAAAGTTGATTTTTTAAAAATATAAACAAAATTGACAATTAGACTAGCCAAGAAAAAACTCAAATAAAATAAAACATGAATAAAAAGACATTACAACTGATGCCACAGAATCTAAGAGGCAATATGGGTTACACCTAGATTGTGATATAGGCACATTTTGTCATCTAAAAAAATTTTTTAGATTATTCTGTATTACCTTAATTTTAAAAATCTGTGTAGTAGAATAAATGTGTTACAAGTTATACAACTGGGTATAAATGTGTACATATGTATATTCATGTAAATGTGCACATATGTAAATAAATTCACGTGAAGTTTATTGGAGTTTATGTAAATAAAATAATCTGGAGAACATTCCATCAAAAAAGATGTTTAAAATATTTAAAGCAGTAGGGGCCTTTAAATAAACTTTCTGATAGTAGGATTTACTATGTCTAATCTCACAGAAAGGTTTCGTTTTTTCATTATTTATTTAATTGTTAATTTTGCTGAGTAATATGTTGTTTGCTGATATACAAAATATGTGTCTAGAGAATGGAAGCTGTGTGAGAATGATGAATGCTGAATAAACATATTAGGGCGGCAGGAAATAAAGACTGAAATAAGAATTTTACTCTTAATCTTGTTTGTTATGTGAAAACTTTAATGTATTTTACCTAGAGGCATATTGTGATTCCTAAAAGTTTTTTCTCACTTGAGGTCTTGATTCTAAACCAATTTAGCCTACAGTGAGTGTTTGCATGGCTGGCCTTCTTCATGTCCTGGGAGTGTGGCTTCTAGTTGAGGCTGACCTGGCATACCTACCTCAGGCTGCAGCTGCCTTAGCCACTGTGTTTCAGTGCTGTCCTTGCGGGGCACTGGGATTTCAGAGACATGCCCACAGAGGATGGTTGGAACTTGAAGGAGCCGAGATGGGAACAATATGCAGAGGCTGCTCTGATGAAGTAGTAAAACCAGTTATAGCAATGAGAGGGTGGGGCTTGAGATGACAGGACAGGTTTTAGAAGTGTTTAAGAGGTAAACTGGCAATCTGAGAAGCATCAGTTTACATGCTATCTTTCATCAAAATGGAAGCATAGTTTATATACACATTTAATCTTCCTAAGAAGATTTTAAAGTCCTTACATATAAGCTATATCTTTTGAACCGTTGGTGTCCACCTCTCTGATTAGACTGTGAAGTTTAAAGATTTTATTTTGTTTGTACTGAAAATATAGATTATATTGTGAAAATGACTAAAATAACAGGAATAAATAGCACTAATCCCTTGATATCTTAAAGTTTTTCTCAAGAAAATTAAAATATAAAATTAAGAAATGCATTTCTATAGACTACCTGCAATGATCGTGTCAATTATGGCATACTAACAAAACTATGGAAATTTAAGGTATATAATTCAGACATATAATCCATTTTGGAGTTTGATCTATCCAGGTAATTATAATAAACAATGGAAAATTGCCTTACTACCTTCCAAAATGCCACTTAAAGTTTCGTAATGCATATCAAGCTAATTTCTTTAACATCTTTGAACCTTGGCTAAGGCAAGAAATGTTCATGTGCCAGCCTTTACATTTTTAAAAGTGCTAAAGTATCCATTATGTCATCATGCTCTCAAATTCTTTCTACTACCAAGTGAATTTGGTGATTTTACCCTCCTGCCCTTACCCACGCTACTGATCCTGAGCTGAGAATTAGATAATGTAAATGCTTTGTGAAGGTGATTACGGTAATACTCTGTGGTCTGATATAAAATAGGCATATGCCTTTAACATTAAGAAACTTAATGCTGTTTTGAGAGTTCAATAAAATGTTATATTTTTTCCCATGTGCCATACTTCCATTCTTTATGACTTGTTTTTAGAAGAATCATCACATATTATACATGTTTTCAAAGAAAATAAGAATACAAACTTTTTCTAAAATTTATTTCTAGTGTGTCATTCTTATTCTGCATCTAAGTATATGTGGAAGATTTTGACTGTAAAATTTGAACTGAGACCTCCCTTTACTACATATTAAGATTTATTTCAAGTTTAGTCACATGAAAAAGAATCCTACGAGTTAAAGTAAGAGTTAAGTATTACTTAGCATGCTGAAAGCTTTCATAATTTCACTGAGGGTCTGTGACACTAGGATTTTAGAAGTGAAGATCTATGACCAACTACAACTGGGAAGTGGCTGCTCCAAAGCATCAAAACAACTGATTAACAATGAACCACATCTGGTTAGGTTAGTCTGAATACATTCAGGCCTTTACCCCTGTGTCTCTGGTCCGCTCTCCATTCAGATATCCTCATAGCTCTCATCGTCACCTCCTTAGGTCTTCACTCAAATGTCATCATAGAAAACATAATGTCCCCAGTTACTCTCACTCTCACATGCTATATTCCTGTTTTCCAATTTATTTTTATCCAAAAGCCCTTATTGGCATTTGATATGTCACATATTCTTCTACCCTATTAGTTGTTATCTGTACATACCTATGCCTAATATCTGCCTCTCTTCACTAGACTCAAGCTCCGTGAGAGACAGTGTTTTTTAGCATTTTGTTTAGGAGAGTATCCCAGTGTCCAGCTGGGTATTGAGAGTAGACACTCAATAAATAATTCTAATTGTTGAGTGAATTGAACCAATGGAAACAAAGATGTGGGTTCTACCAAACTTAAGTCACAGCCGAGGCCTGCCTCCAATCCATAGGTAATTATTGGAAAAAGTTGTCCTGCATGGTAGGGGTGTCCCAGAAAGAGGAAACCTGTAAGAAGACGGTGTTTGAGGCCTAGCACCTGAAAGATACTTTGAAGAGAAAGAATGGAGTGCAAAACATAACATCTAGATGTTCTTCCCAGCCAGATGAATGAAATTCGAGCCCTGCTCAGGTGGAAGCAGACTCAGGACACTGAGAACTTAAAGTTTTAACTCAGTAGTGTACAGAGGGTCATGCAATCTTTGCGTATGTTTTATGTATGTATGTATGTGTGAATGTATGTCATATGTATGTATTATGTATGTGTCTATTTTCTGTCTATATATTTAGAAATGAGTGCAAAGAGAATGGAGCATGTCCTAGGACCCACCCTCCATAAGAAAAAAGGGAAAGAATGAAAGTGACAAATGCCTACCAGAAGTTTAGAATGAAAACATTACATCTAGCAGGATCTGATGAGAAACCTAGTAAAGTCTTCCAAAATAACTGGCAGTGGGAAACTTTGTAGGGGTCTGAAGCTCTGTGTGAGACATATGTCAAAACATGTTGAAAATGTGGGAATAAAAAGAAAGTATGGCCACATTTGAACTCACAGCCTTATGAGGCATAGGATGTAATAAGGGACACATAAACAACTGTAGAGGAATAATTGGAACAAAAGTGAAAATCATTTACAATTATTTAGAAATCATTTTCAAATTATTAACTCTTCAGATACATAAAGATGAACACAAAATATTTTCATTTTACCAGACATTTAATGAGCACCTACTACAAACTAGGCAGTGAATTAGGCACCAGTAATATGAAGATAAATGAAACAAATTCCTGCCCTCTACACATTCAGGAACTCAGGGGTGTTGAAGATAATAAATAATTATTCCAGTGTGGCAACTTTTATAATAGAGTCAAATGTAAGTTCCTCAATTATGTAGATTATGATGAATAGTTGCAAGTATACAGATATTGATTAATTGTTTTAATTTATAAATCAACAGAAGGAAAAACTTTTATACTTATATAAAGAATGGGCTTGGAAATATAAAAATTAAAAATAATTTATAAAATATACTCATTCATTAATGATTTATTCACAATCCCCAAATTAATGACACTCACTTATTCATTTATCTATTAGATAAACTCACAGTTTCCACATACCACCAGTAGAATATGTGAATATGTACAGAAAATTTCTTATGGCATGCCATGATTATATGAAGTGAAATTCCATTCAATATTGACAAGGGCAAGCAAACACTAATGTTAGGTGGAGGCAGTTTGTGTAATTAAATCACAATATTGGCAATTCAAAAATGTCTGATTTAGCTACCTAAAATTTTAGACAAAAAGATGACCAAGTGAGACCAGAGACCAGTACTATTACTCCGAGAAATCTAAAAGAACTAAGAACTCTACTATTCCTAGAACTGTAGTAAGCAAATGTATGCAAGAACTTCCTTCTAATCTTGGATAATCCATAGAATCAAGTCACAGAGCCTGGACTTTGGTCTCTCTACATCGCAGTGATACAAGATCTCATTATAGGAGAATCCTCAACATCTGTTATTACCTGCTGGTAATTGTGACAGCTTCTAGTTATGACAACTGAATACTGATACAGCAGTACAAGTAATAATGATGACTACAGTTCTCTAAAAGTACTGGAGGAAATAAAAGGGAAATAAGAAATGAAGGGAGAAAAAGAGGAAGACACACCACCAGCTAATAAAGCTTGAAGTTTTTGACTACTAAATCAGTGTACAGTGATCAAGACCATCTTAAGTAATCCTGAGATATCTGACATGAAATATAATAAAGCAAGGGCCATCCTTTCCTCAAAACTTTGTTAAGCTTCGCATTTCCTCCCTATTAGCCAATCGCTTAGCTTTCTCTAGGCTCCTTTTTCCTACATCACATATATATTTTCCTATATTCTAGTGATCATGCAATCTCATACTTTTAACTCTCTAGTGACTCTGCAAACCTTACTACAATGCTTCCTCACTCCTAGACCCAATTAGAATTTGTTGATGCAAAAAAAAAAAAATCAATATATTAACCAACCCCAAGGAGATATTTTAAAACCCAGGCAAGTACAAGAAACACAGCTTTACTCTGCGGGTTAGAAGGTCATCTTGCAAGTTATCTAGAAATTCCTATTCAGATTTACCACTTGAATTTCACCTTGAAAGATGCCTTCCATAAACTGTACTATTAGGAGAGCCCTCATCTTCATACATTTAAATGATCATATGAGTTATGTAGGTCTGAAGAGCATGGCAGGAAACTGCAGCTGAATTTGTCCACACAGCAATTCTCTACAAAGGAAGCTTCTGTTCTCTACCTGAAGAAAATGTCTGTTTGCATCATGGATTTCAGAAGATTATTAAATTTCTTGCTAGATGCATTCATTGGGATCATCTAATGTATCTTTTGAGAATTGTGTATCAACAACAACAAAGAATAGTCACATTTCCCTTTTGCATTATTTTGCCAATTGGGATAGTTGTCTCAGGGGAAAAATTCAAGACCTAAAATACATGAGAAAAAATAAGATTTTTATGTGATTATGGGCCTCATCACCTTAAGATATCTATGAAGAAAAGGCATGGCAAATACAGAGATTTTGATCAGGTGTGTTCACTAGTGATTACAAAGGCATCTCACTTAGAACAGTTCTTTACCCATTGTACCAGCTTAATAATTATTTGTTGAAGAAAGGAATTAAAGAAGGAACGAAGGGATAAAGAGGACCTCTCTGGACAAACTTCTTTTACATGCGAAGGACATGTTGAAGAGCTCCTCCATCTGTCCCATGAGCCAATGTGGCAAAATGTTAACAACTAGTGAATCTAAATACTACATATACAGGTGTTTTTTCTACTATTATTTCAATTTTTTGAAAGATTTAAAATGTTACACAAATAAAGGATTGGGAGAAAACAAAATAGCATAATTGATATATTGAGACCTCATACTCCCACACCTATTTCTGTTGATCTCATTCCATTTTCTTCCACAGATAATCATTTTAATTAGTGTCTTGTGTATCTTTTCATTTAAAATATTTAGGTAGATAGAAGTAAATATGAATATTTATTCTCACTTTTTTTCTTATATAAAAGACATCATATCTGCTATGATTTGAGTGCTTATCTCTTTCAAAATTCATGTTGATATTTAATTGACATTGTAACAATATTAAGAAGTGGGACATTTGAGAGGTGAATAGGTCATGAAGGCTCCACCCTCATGGGTAGGGTTAATGTCATTATTAAAGGGTAAGTTTGGCCCTTTTTTGCCTCTTTGCCCTTCTGCCATGTGATGATGTGGCAAGAAGGCCCTCACCAGATGCCTGCACCTTGATTTTGGACTTCCCAGACTCCACAACTGTGAGAAAAAAGATTTCGTTCATTATAAATTATCCAGTCTATGGTACCCTGTTACAGTAGCACGAAATAGACCAAATCAATACCACACACAGTATTTGTTCCTTGCTCCCCTCCTTCCTTCTTCCTCTCCCTCTTTCTCTCCTTGTTCCCCTCTTTCTTCCTTTCTCTTAGTTCAACAGTAAATTTTGGAAAATGTTTCATGTCAGTTCAAGGAGAGTCTTATTATTTTTTATAACGAAATATTTTATAGATTAAATATTGTATATTTAAAATATAAAAATATTTTAAATATACAATGATTAGACCATTGTATATTTAACTGGTGATTAGTTTTAAAATGCTGAAATTTACAACTTAAATATATGTTATTTCATATATATGCAAGTGTGTCACTAAGGTAAATTCACAGAGGTTGGATTATCATGTATACAGGTAAATGCATTCATATTTTTAGTAGATATCTACAATTACTCTGTGTTCTGTACCATCTGTACCATTTTGTGCTCCTACTGGCCATGTTTCCAGAGTACTAGTTTTCCCACAATCTCATCAATAGATTGTATTGCTCAACTTTTGTGTTTTTGCCACTTTCATAGTTGTGTCATCTCGGTATGGTTTTAATTTTACTTTTTCAGATAATGATTTATGTTTAGCATCATTTTCCATGATTATAAGCCATTTATATATTTTTCTGTACATTATTTATAGTTTTAGATATTTTTCAATTGTCTTTTGTGAATTTCTATAATTTTCTGTTTTTCATCTGAAATGAAAATTACCACTTAATCTATATTTTGAGTAATATATCTTTCCCTGGTTTTCATTTGACTTTGACTATGGTGTTTTTATCTTATCAGTCTTTTATGGATTCCTGATTTTAAAAGATAGAAAAATGTTCCTAACTACAGAATTATATAGGAATTAGCCTCTTTTTTCCTTCTAATATTTATAAGATTTTGTGTTCATATTTAAATTTTTCATTCAGTTGGATTTTCCTTGGTTCTCCATATTAGGGATGGATCCAACTGTAGCTGTTTCTAAAAGGCTACCCAGTTGTCCAACTGCATTTATTTAAAAGTTCATTTTTCCACTTGACTTGAGATGCTATCTTCACCATATATATTTGTATCTCTTTCTGTAATTAAATTTGTCCATTGATCTGCCTATTTTTGTGCCAATATGCAATTCTTTTGATAATAAGATTTTATATAATATGTCTTAATATCTAGTAGGGTTAATTCTTTATTGTTTTTCTCTTTCTAGAGTTTTTCTTAATATTATTTTCATATCAATTTTAGAATAAGTCTGCTTTGGAGGGCTACATAGTAATAGGTAAATTGATTAATAAAGTGATTTGGGGAAGGTTACAATACATTCATGAATAAACTTTGGGAGAGTGGTTACACTTATGTTTAGTCATTATATTTTAAAATGTGACATACCTTTCCATTTGATCAAGCATTAGTTGCCTCCTCTGAGAATCTATAACTAAATTCAAGATAAAATAATTTTTTCCAAGTATTGACCCATTTTTAGTTTATAATTTGTTTTTTACCCTTGTAAGTATTATGTTATGGTAAATTATTTTTTATTAATATCTCCCTTACAGATATTATACACCATAAGGAAAGAAGTCACAGATAGGTTTCTTAGTAGAGACTCAATACATGTTTGTTAGAATGATGAAAGCATTATCAGGCATATTTTCTTACTATCCTCACCTAATTATCTTAAAGTTATCAAGTTATTAAGTAGAGCCCATTTTCAAGTCCAGATCTTTTGATTTTAAATCCTGTATTTTTCCATTTTTTAATCTTTAATAGGGAAGCAACATGCTAAAATGCTATAGCTTTGCAATTTTATATCTTTCTTCCTCTAAGTAAATTAGCATTGTTATAATTAATTATTGTGACTATGTAAAATCTAATATTAGTTACTATGGTATCAGGGGAAATGTTGTGTTTGGCCATCCGACTTTTTCTTACTAAGTCCAAATCAGATCTTCCTCATGAACATAATTATCATCTTTAAAACAATGGATTATGTATCAGGCACTGAACCCATGTTCCAACATTATTTCATTAAACTTGTGAACATTTTGATATAGATATTATTATATTACTTTTACAGATGAAGAAACTGAGGCTTATAGAATTTAAGCCAGGTGCACTGGCTCATGCCTATAATCCCAGCACTTTGGGAGGCTAATGAGGGAGGATCACTTGAGGCCAAGAGTTGGACATCAGCCTGGCCAATGTGATGAAACCTCATCTCTACGAAAAAAAAACAAAAAACAAAAAACAAAAAAACAAACAAAAAAAACCCCCCAAAAACCCAGGTGTGGTGGTGGATGCCTATAATCCCAGCTAGTTGGGTGGCTGAGGCAGGATAATTGCTTGAACCTAGGAGGCAGAGGTTGCAGTGAGCCAAGATGGTGCCACTGCACTCCAGCCTGGGCAAGAGAGCGAGACTATGTCTCAAAACAAAAAACAAAAAACATTAAATTAGAATTTAAGCAACTTGCCCAAGGTCCTAGAATTAATCAGGGTCAGGGGTGAAGCAGGAAGCAGGAATCAAATCCAAATGTGCTTGGTATCAAACTCAAGTTCTCTGTGCTGAGCTGCTTTTTACAAAGATGACCACATATTCTTCCTTCATGTAAGGCCAACTGTGCATTCCAAGGGTATTTTCTTAAAATTTCCAATTTTTATTAAATGAGGATAGTTTTATTAAACATCAAAAATTAGCAGGTCAATGTAAAGTAGTACCGCATTCTGTTAGTAAAGCATTCAATGTCATTATTTATTTTTAACCAAATGGCCCTTAGAGATTTTAGTATTTCTTCTCTATGAAAATATATTTGCATCTCCTGTGGCTGAAAGAGGGTAATTAGTAATTCATGAATAATTTAGGAAACACTGGCTATAAGTTGTAGATATTTACATAGTTCCCATAAATTACAGTCAAAACTATAATTTGTTCAATTGAAATTCTGTTAAAAGCTTGCATTTACATAGAATATCCAAATGCTAAATGTTGACATGCATTTTTAAAACCAACATATCAAGGCTATTTCTTCATTTAATTTAAATTAAATTCATATTCCATATCAGAAGCAATAAGGTTCCTTTGCTTTCATCAAAGGGCAAAAAGACAAAACTATTTATGCACAGTTAGAGACAAACACATGGAAATAACTACAAACTTACCAAACATGACAGTAGAAAGAACTATTTAGCAAAAAAAAAATGTCTGAATAACATATACAATACACATATCTATTACAGAAATAAAATGTATAGTGTCCTTTACAGAATTAACTATTAGAATAAAATTATAAGCAGAAATTGAAAAACTGAAGAGAAAATGTGGTAGTCAGGATAAGTATTAGATCTTCCTATGAAATATTACAAGTACTTGAAGCAGAAATTCATAAAACTGATTTTTAAAACTGCACCCATAAAAATCATTTTAAATGCCTGAACTAAATTTTAATCCATATTATCATATTCAATATTATTCATTCATTTATTTGCTTAACAAAAATATATATAACAAGTGCCTGTCATTCTTGAGCATCCTGTTAGATAATAAATCAAGTAATGGTCTGCCCTTTATAAGTTTGGTAATGCTTCACTTCCTCCCTCCCTCCATTTCTTCCTTCCTTCCTTCCTTCCTTCTTTTCTTCCTTTCTTCCTTCCTGTCTTTTCTTGGCTTTTATATTTCATTAAATAATTCCTTTATTTATTCAAAAATGATTTACTGATTACCTATCTGCTACGTCCTAGGCTATGTTCTTGGCTTTGAGGATAAAGCAGCTACCAAAACAAAGTTTCTGCTTTCGTTGACCTTAGTGTCTACTGGAATACAGAATTCATTAAAGCATGTCATGACTTAGATGAGTATGCCTAGAATAAATAACGCAATGCTAAGTCGCAGAAACTTGTCCTTATAATAAAATATTAAACTCATAACTTTCATTCAAAAATGATTTTGAGGATGATTTTGAATCAAAGAACTGAAATAAACTGAAATTGGGTGGTTAAAATATGACAGAGTAAAGGTTCCTTTCTTAATTTATTCAACAAATCCCTATTGAAAGGATGCAAAGGTGGATCAAATATAGTTCTTGCTCTCAAGGGTCTTGTAAGGAGAATGAAGTGAATTAGCAATTGTAGTATACTGTGATTAGTGAAATGACTGAAAAAACCGGATACACATGGGACTATGGAGGCACAGAAGGGAGTTACATCATTGGTAAGAGAAAGCAGGATAAGTAAAGTCCTCCTGTACACAGATGTTTAGCTGGAACTTTAAGGGATCATCTGATAACAAGATTAAATGTGGAGAGTAGAGACAGAACAGTCTAGAAACAGGAAGCAGCACAAAGGTGAAGCTGGCCTTGAGGGCATCAGGCCAAAGGATCAGAAGACTGCTGTGTGCCACACAAGTCCCCTGCTCATGTGAGTTGGTACAATTATAAGTACTGTGGTACAGCTCTACCTACTCTCCCATGTACAGATTTAATACTGTGACTTTATTGTAACTATATGTGCAAACTGTGAATTATTCACATTCCATTAATTATTATATTATAAGGCAGAACACATACTATAAACCATAAAATCTGTTTGAAAAAAATTCCCTTTTAATTTCAAAATATTTCTTACATACGCATTATTAGGAATACTTCAATGCTTATCCCTGATTTTCTTTCAAAAAATAATTTCATATTTTAGTGACTCCAGATAGGCTCTATTCAGTTTGACACATATTTTAACTGTTAAATGTTATTTTTCTATTAAAATTCATAAAGTCAAGGAAGACTTCAATTCAGTGCAAGCTAAATGTCTTACCTCCCACCTGTCATCTGCACAAAGCATATAATTTCCCTAAAGTTATGCAGAAATTAGCTAATTAAGATTTAATTTGCTAATCCTTGCTCAGTTAAACTAGTGACATATGCAAATTGCCTGCTGAGCCCTTTTACATTTTTGAAACAAACGATAAACAAAATTTCTTTTCAGTTTAAAAAAATGTAAAGAATCCGGTGATTGACACAACATAGTGGCAGATAGTTGGATAAATACTCGCTATAGTTTATTAGGAGCAAATTTGTCAGACTCATAAAAAGCTGATGAAATGCATCCATAGGTATGTTAACTACAATGTTTCAAAGATGATAAAGGTATTAGGACAAGAGAAAATTAATAGTGGACCTCTTAAAGGGGAATATATTCTGATTCTTATTTATAAAATTATAAGAATTTCTATAGGTTTTCTAAAACATTGACTCATTGCTTTTTGCCTAAAACAAAATCCTAATCAATGAAAAACAGAAGATTATCTCCCTTTAAGCAAGGTCCTAGTTTTCAGAGATCTTACTTAAATATCCACACAATTCCTTAAGTCAATACGGTCTGTGAATGTTTTCTGGACCCAAATTATTCTTGTTGTTTTACTGAATTACTCAGTGTTAAGGCAGTTGTGTTGGTATTGCGTAAAAGTGGATTAACCAAGGGAAAGATATATTTTGTGTGCATGCATGTGGTGGGGAGGGGATAAAGAAGTCTCATATATGAGTTCCTATAAATATAATGATTGATGTTTTTTAAATACTGTAATTAAACACACAGGACAACTAAAGGGAATTGAATCTTAAGTTTTGTTAAGATTCACCTGTTGACAAACACAAGATACAATATTAGTTTAAACAGTTGAATATCGTACTCTGAGGATCCCAAAAATGATATGAAAAGTTCTCATTTGTTTAGCATGTAAGATAGAACAAACTCTATTAGGCCTTTTACCTATGTTATTTAGAAACAACTTTGGATTTCTGGTCTCCAGAACTATAAATCTGTGTTGCTTTTTAAGTAATTAAGATTGTAGCAATTTGTTACAGTAGCAATAGATAAGTAATACAGCTACTTATTATTATCATTACTGCTACTATTTTTAAAGAACAGAGTTATTTTACAACTGGACTGGGTAAACTCTGTGCTTATCTCGTGTAATGTCTGGATGTGTGGTTTTGACTATTGGTCAAATAAAGGGCAGTGTAATTGATCATGTTCTTGTTAAAATCTGAAATTCCACCAAGATGGGGCATGGTCAGTCTGTTTACTGATGGCTTCATATGGTACAACAGAACAGACAGCCTGGCTTGTCTCTGTGACAGGAGGCGGGAAAACTCACTAGAAATTTCTACTTTGAGTTCTTTTGAAGCCAAGATTTCACAGCACAGTTCTTGGCAGTTCAGTCCGTAGACAAAAGGTTTCCATGTATATATAAGGACCCTAGAAAGCTTAAGCTTTTAAGAATGTTTTTCTAGCAATGATATCTGACTATACTATCTTTCTATTGCCATATATATCCTTTGCCTTTAAATAAAAGCCTTACGTGTGTATGCTTGGTGGAATCTTGCAAGTTCCTTCAAATATTCAAATTTAATAAATTTTTGCCTTATGATAATACCCTGTGAACGTTCTAACTTTCTAAATTTGGTTGTAGAGATTGACCCAGCGATACCATTACCTCTCATTATAGGAGTTCTCGGATACTTTAAGGAACTTTGCTATTCAACATCCTATTTGTTACATTGGGATATCACTTGTCACAATTTTATTTCCTAAATTTTTACATCCCCCAAAAGGTTTATCTGAATGCACCGTATACTGAATATTGTGTCCAGCAACCTGCAAGAGTATTGATTGAATTTATCCTGTAAACACACACACACACAAATATACATAATCTCACAAAATACCATTTTTAACATTATTTGCATCATTGGCTTATATTTCATAAATATACTTTCTTTTAAATGCTCATTAGAATTCTTCAGAGGATCCTCAAAACAATTGCCAATGTGGCAGATTAGCAAACATGCAAAGAGCCCACTTGCTATGAATTGCATTTCATGTTATAGCAGCAGAGGGTAATCAACCAGAAATTAATCCCTTTCATGTTGTGATCCATATAACTGTGAAGTGAAATGTGATCTTGACATTGGAAATTAGAGTTGCTTGCAATCAGGCAGGAGTAATACGATTCATGTGACACCATTTTGTAAGGTTTCAATTAATTCACACAATAGGAGGCTTCATGATGGCAGGAGCACGAGTCAAACCAACATCAAGGGGTTATCAAAACAGAATTGTTTCAAGGAATCAATCAACTCCTCTCTCTCTGCTCATCATTGAATTTAGATATTGCTCTCCAGAGTTGATTAATATGGAGTCTTGTGAATGTTTGGGTCTCAGATGTTGAAGTCTGGTGATCTTTCATTTTTTATGCTTCCTCCTGTAACATAGGCATCTCTTATTAAACTATAATGATCAAGGCATAAAGAATCCCTGCAGGATTAATGATCAGAGGAAGGAGTTGAGTGCACAAGAAGTTGCTAGTTATTAGTCCTCATTGACTGACCATTAATTCTTGAAAAATATGCCCAAAGTCTTATTGCTTTCTGAATTAAATAGATGCTAAAAACAAAACAAAACTAAAAATCATTCCACATTCATTTTAAAAATTCACATACATTAAATGGTCGGCATATTTGGTTACAATATAGATATTAAATAGGCTATGCCAATTATATTAATCCATTTATTAATTCACATGGCAGAAATGTAACCAAGTATTTGCAATATGCCAAGCATTGTGTTGAATGATACTAACACAACATAGATAATAATTCTAGCATTTACAAAGATTTTACATATGCTAAGTCTCAAGACTATGATACAAGTAGAGATTTAGAATTCTACCAAGAATTTGAATTGTCATTTCGCTGAGTTTACATCCTTCTTTAAAAACAAATGTTGGCCTGGTGCGGTGGCTCATGCCTGTATTCCCAGCACTTTGGGAGGCCGAGGCAGGCAGATCACTAGGTCAGGAGATCTCTACTAAAAAATACAAAAAGTTAGTGGGGCATGGTGGTGGGTGCCTGTAATCCCAGCTACTCAGGAAGCTGAGACAGAAGAACCACTTGAACCCGGGAGGCAGAGGGTGCAGTGAGCCGAGATTGCCCCATTGCACTCCAGCCTGGGCAACAAGAGCAAAACTCCATCTCAAAAAACAAAAATAAAAACATATGTAACGGAGTAATTAATTTAGTTGTGACTTTTAATGGAAATCTTGCTAAGCTTGTATTTAAGAGAACTTGAGATTTCTCATATTTGTGAATGTAACTCATTAAATTTAAGTACTTACAAAGTCTTTTTTTGTTAAGTTGAAAAATTAAAGTACTTAAAAATGAAAATCAAGTACATTAAATTCATAAATTCAATGTAAAGTAATTGAAGGATCTTGAAAGCCTTTGTTACTGGGACTAATATTATCAAAGACAATTTAGAAATAACTTTTAAAAATATGCCAGATTATAAATTTATTAAATGTTAGCAAAATGAATTTAAAACACAATGAAGAGCTAGATTTCTAATTGTAATACTGACAGTAAATAATAATTTAAGAAATACACCTCTGAATGACCATCTTTCCTAGGCCCCCCAAAATTCTGTTGAGAATATTAAACAACTTATATTAACAATATAATATGGGTATTAATAACAAATCTGAAATATAATATACCAAGTGTTTATAGTTTAGTCTTGACTTAATGGCTTTATATATTTTTGTACTTTCTCAATTTTCTACAGTCAATATATATAATTTTTATGTGAAAAATATCAAAGATTAGTCTTTTTGTAAGATTAGACTGTGATTTACCTATTTCTCCTAAAAATAGGTATAGCACCTAACCTGTAAAACACGCAAAGACAGAAACTATTTTATATTTTGTAACTGTGTCAAGTATTTTGCTGGTTCAAATAATATTCTACAATTGAGTATTTGTCGAACAATCACAATAAAATGTGTTTTGATTTAAATACACTCATAATTTATAATGATATAAGACCTTTTGGTCACACTTGCTGGCCTTTTCAATAAATACATAATTGAAAACAAATTCTTTGTTCACAGGAGGTAGGCCCTGGGCTGGATTAAGAAAATTTAATTTTAAGTTACCAATTCTGAAATCACATTCGCATTTGGCCAAATGTGAGTCTGGACAAATGATGGAGCTCTGCTTCCCCAGGAGCAAAATAGGATAACATCACCGGATTACTACAAATGCTTAAAGTCAAATAGAAGGGCAGTAATTAAACCATAAACTGCTACATAAATTGAAGAGTTTTTTCTCTCCTTTAGATTCTTCATAGAAATGCCATAATGTTAGAAAATACACTCTTTTATTTTCAGGAAACTTAAAATTTAGACAGAGAAGCAAAGGATGCATTAAGAAAATAAAGAATAAGAAGTGGAAACGAATGGATAGTAGAAACAGGCAAAGAAAGAAAAAAAAAATGTTAAGCTGACTTTCAGGAAAAGAAAGAGAATTCTTTTGTGTAATATACCATAGACCAAGAACTGTGGTAAACTTGAAATATAACACTGGCGATAGCATATCACTTAGTCTGAGATGTGCCACAATAAAGATGAATATATGTTGATTGCTAATGGGGTGTGCATGTGGTTTCGAGGGGTTATAAAGACCTTCACGGGGATGTGTGTTGAGTTTTGAAGAATGAACAGAAGTTCATCAGTCAGGGAAGAGGAGAAAGCTTATCGCAGGTAAAAGACAGAAAAGTAAGACATTACTTGGGATTTGAGTATCGTTTTGATCCATTTCCCCAGTATTGCATGTTGAGCAAAGTTTGAAGATGAAGGATTCTGCAACACTGAAGGGTGAATAAATTCCAGGAAATACAGAGAAAAGCATTGGGTTGGTGCTATGCACCTTGATAGCTCCTTTTTGTGGTTATGCTTTTATTCTGTTGGGTACCAATGCATTTCTCTATACAATGAAATGTTAACTAAAAATCAGCATATTTAAGGCAGGGGTGCTATGAAGTTTCAGTTGGTTTTCAGTCAAATAATTTTCACTTTAAGTGATGCTGCTTGAAGGAAACACAATGCTTTTAATAAAATAACTATTACAAGTTAATGACTCAGTTATAAGGGATCTCAAAATGACAGGAAACTTTTCTGTATCAAAGCTAATGACCACATAGTCCCAGATAGCAAATTATCAGGTTACACTGCTTTCTTTGCCTTTTGCAGTAGTTTGCTTTGTTTTACCATTGGTGTTTTTCTTAACAGCAGAACTATGTAATAGTGCAAAGAATTCACTGGAGATCAATTAGAAGAAATAGAATCATCGTTCCTGACAGGTGTATAATTGTTCTGACAGTAAAAATCACTTACTAACTCATCTGGGGAAAAAAATAGCCAAAACTAACCTTTGGGAAGAAGTCAACCAAGATTTGCTGTTTTAAATTCTATTGCCAATAACGCAATTTTATTTCTTTATGCATAATGAAATAATTATTTGTTCATATACAGACTCTTACATTTCCCTTGGGAATATCTACAGAAAGGAAAGATACACAAATTATTTAAATAGGACTTTAAAAATTGCTTTGGGAAGATTAAACAGCACCAAATAATAATTTCACCTCGAAGAAAAGGATAGTTTTAGGAAAGAGTAGGAAGAGAGACTATTTGAGTACTGAATAGCATCAACCTTCGGCATCCATGGGATAAACTCTAAGGGTGTGTGTGTGTGTGTGTGTGTGTGTGTGTGTGTGTGTGTGTTTGATATATTTCCCCAAGTCTACTGAGATATAACCCACATACCATACAATTCACACATTTAAAGTGTACAATTCAATACCTCTTTTGCATATTCACAGTGTGGTACTACCATCAATTTTAGAGCATTTTATTACCCCTAAAAGAAACCCCATGCCCATAAATAGTCACTCGCATCCTGCTTACCCTCTTGCCAGCCTTAAGCAACCACTCATTTACTTCCTGTAGATTAAAAATTTTTTCAAATGTAAACATGTAAAGAAAATAATTAATTTTTATAAAGATTAAGAGATATGGATTCAACTTCATTCTCATGCATATGGTTACCCAGGTGTCTCAGTATCATTTGTTGAAAAAAACCACCTTTTCCAATTGAATAATCATAGCACCTTGTCTAAGAATAATGAATCATAGATACATGGGTTTATTTCTGGATCCAATTCTATACTATTGATCCATGTATCTCTCCTTATATTAACATCATATTGTGTGTGGGTTTGTTGTTTTTCTTTTTAATTGAGACAGAATCTTGCTTTGTTACCCAGGCTAGAGTGCAATGGTGTGATCATGACTCACTGCAGCGTCAACCTCCTGACTCAAGTGATCCTCTCTTCTTAGCTTCCTAAGGACCTGGGACTACAGACATGTGCTGTCATGCCTGGCGACTTTTTTTTTTTTTTTTTTTTAATGTTTTATAGATTCAAGCTCTCACTATGTTGCCCAGGCTGGTCTCCAACTCCTGGGCTCAAGCAATAATCCTGCCTCAGCCTTCCAAAGTTCTGTGGTTACAGGTATGAGTCACCCCACCCAGACCATACTGACATTATTACTGTAGAATGATAACAAGTTTTGAAATCAGAAACTGTGAGCCCTCTTTGTTCTTTATCAAGATTTTTTTTACTATTCCTGATCACTTCAATTTCTATATAAAATTTAGGATCACTTTGTCAATTTCTTCAAAAAAAGTTCTAATAAGGACTAGGTTGATAGGTTAATTTGGGGAATATTGACTCCTTACAAGATTAAACCTCCTGACTCACGAACATGGAGAAAATAAATATATTTTCATTTATTTTGATCTACTTTCTTTAAACAATGTTTTACAGTTTTCAGTAAATAAATCTTGTGTTTATCTTGATATACTTATATGTAAGTATTTTTAGGTTTTCATATCAGGGTTATACTGATCTCTTGGAATGACTTGGAAGATGTTCACTTCTCTTGTATTTTATGGAAGAGTTTGTGAAGAATTGCTATTAATTATTTTTTAAATGTTTTCTAGATTTCACCAGTGAAGCTACCTGGGCCTGAGATTTTCTTTATCAGAGATTTTTTTGCTTAAAAATTCAATATATTTACCTGTTTTAACTCAACTTAGATTTTCTATTTTTCTTGCTTTGGTTTCAGTAGTTTATATTTTTCTAGGAATTTTTCCATTTTATACATTATCTAATAAGTTGACATACAGTCATTAAGGGCTCCCTTATACTATAAATAAATAACTGAGTAAATAAGGAACATACTTCAAAATAATAAAGGTCATATACAACAAAGTCACAGTTAACAACTTACTGAACAGGGAAAAATTGAAGGCCTTTCTTCTAAGATGTGGAACAAGAAAAGGATGCCTACTTTCACCACTTTTATTCAACATACTAGAAGAATTTCTGGCTAAAGCAATCAGGCAAGAAAAAGAAATAAAAGGCATAAAATAGGGAAAGAAGTCAAATTAGCTTCATTCACAGATAATCTCATGCCTAGAGAAACCTAAAGACTGTACCAAAAAAAAAAAAAATCTGTTAGAATCGATAAACAAATTCAGTAAAGATATAAAAAATCAACACACAAAAGTCAGTAGCATTTATACATGCTAACAGCATACAATCTGAAGAAGAAATCAGAAAAGCAATTCCATTTACAATAGCTGTAAGAAATATAAAATATCAAGACTCAATCTAACCAAATAAGTGAAAGATCTATATGAAGAAAATTATAAAATTCTGATGAGAAAAATTGAACAGGTAACAAAAAAATGGAAATACATTGCATCCTCATGGATTGGAAGAATTAACATTGTTTAATGATAATACTACTCAAAGCAATTTACAGATTCAGTGCAATCCCTGTCAAAATACCAACAGCATTCTTCAAAAGAATAGAAAAAAATATCCTAAAGTTTGTGAGAGCCACAAAACATCTCAAATAGCTAAAGCTGACATCTGCCCCTTTGGTTACTGTACCCAGCTGTTGGGCCTCCCTATTGTTATCGCATTGTTCTTTTGATTTCTACATTGTCCTGTGACATAATCATTCCACAGTTTTAGCCAATTAAAGCTGTGCCCCTTTGCAGAGATAGTTTTTGAGATCAATTTGATTTGACCCCAGGAAGACTTTTCACCATTCTTTCCCTGATTTGTTCTGGTAAATTTGCTGACACGTGGTTTAAGATTTTGCTCTTGTACCAGAATATTTAAATTGATCATCCCCCAAATTTCCAGACTTGAATTTTCCCACACACAGTTTCAAATGAAGTTAGTTCCTTTGGGGCAAGCTTCAGAACTCTCTATTCTTAGGACTGCCTTTCCCCACTGGGCAAAATCTTGAAGTCACTGATGAGAAGCTAGGAGTTGGAATAGTGGCTTCTCTCAAAATGCCACAGCTGCCTTATGAGAACAGTCCTGGGCAGTGACAATAATCTCTAGGCTGTTTGGCTCACCTCTCCAGGTGTGGAATCTTGGCCTTATAAGCGAGTTAGAGACAGGATAGAGCCACAGAATTCTTAGCTTTCTGCATCTGGAGTAGAGATTCTACTTTGTGACTTGGTGCTTTGGTGGTTGGGGGAAGGAGGACCCAGTTCAATAGGTTGCACCTGCTCTGTAGGAGATTGGTCAGGGTGGTGGGAAAAATTATAGGAAAGATGCAAACCTTTTTGGAAGGCTGAGAGGTTTTGCAAAAGCTTTGAGAGAGAATTATAGCTGAAGGTAGTTAAATTCTCTTATCCAGAGACTGAGAACAAAGGGTACATAACAAGGGAATATAAAGGAACATATCTAGATAAATCTGTTTACTTATGTCTCCAGAAACCAACCTTTGATTATTTGCATGCAGGACTGCTCTCTACTTGGGGGTTGACAATGTTAATTACCCACAAATTGTGTTTGCTCCAAGCTTTTCTCATTAAATTTGTACTAAAATAAATGTGAGCATGGCTGGCTTACGGGGGCTGCACTCCTGTCAGTGGTGCGAAGCGGTGCAGTCCCCTAGCTGGGCTGTCAAGCAAAATACCTGTGTCAGCATACTTCTTTCATCTGTCACTTGGCCAGAGTCTGCAGGACAGACTTGGTGGCAGGTGGTGCCCCATGTGAGGAACACTGCAATGGATCGTGATGGAACCCTCAAAAAGGAAGATGAAGAGATTGCACATTCAGTAAGTCATTGGTGCCTGCTTGGGATTTCCAAGTTTGAGGGAATTGTTCAGGCTAGGGTTTCATCATAGGACAACAGTTATCAGCTCAACAGCAACAGTATATAAAAGTATTGAAACAGCTGCTTAAAGGTAGCAGAGTCTCAGTTTCTCAGGCTCAATTAAGAGACCTAATGCAAACTCTTATTTTCTATAACTCATGGTTCCCACAAGAAGGCACACGAGATGTAGAACTCTGGGAACAAGTGGGGAAAAATCTTAAACAACATCAAGCACATGGGCAATGAATGGGTGCCAGTAACATTTCTAATGTTATGGGCCTTAGTTAGGGCTGCTTTGGTCCCACTGTACACAGAAGAGCCTAAAAAAGGAAGGGAGGAGGAACTGTCACCTACCTTACTGCCTCCTCCTCCTCCTGGCCTCGCCATTACCGGGCAAAAATACCAAAGAGGAAACTGAGGTTTTGCCTGAACCCCCTCCTCCAATAAATTGGAAAAAGGACAAGGGATATGCTGCAGCTATGGGACTTTGTCTTAGGCAAGCAGTATTAGAAGGAGAGCTCTTGGTCTGCCCGGTAATGCAAGATCGACAAGGCAATCAGGTGTATGAACCCATATCTTTTGACACTTATAAAGAGATAAGAAAAAGCTTGAGAGACAACAGCTGCTAGTCCATTTATGAAAGGGTTAATTGAAGCCATAGCAGACAACTTCCCTATGTCCCCATGGGACTGGTTGGTGCTAGCTAAAACAACTTTAGAGCCCAGTCAATAGCTCCTCTGGAAAGCAGAATATGATGAGTTGTGCAAACAACAAGCCAACCAGAATCAAGTGGCCGGGCAAGACATAACAGCTGCTATGCTCCGGGGGAGGGGTCCCAATGTACAATAACAATTAAGTTTTGTTCCCCAAGCCTAGGCACAAGTGTCTTTGTGCGCTCTCAGGGCTTGGGACTGAATTCCTAAAAGTGGAGTTCAACAGGGATCTTTTATAAATGTTCAACAAAGGCCTCAGGAACCATTTGTTGAATTTATCAATCAGTTAAACCAAGCAGTTAAGAGACAAGTTAGTCATGCCCTGGCCACTGATATCTTATTGTTGCAGGTGGTTTATGAAGATGTTAATGTCAACTGCCAACAAGCAATGCTGGCAATCAGAGGAAAGGCAGCCACAGTCAGGGGACTTATACAAGCATGTCAACTGGTGGGGACTGAGACACACAAACACACAAAGTCAAAATATTAGCTATGGCATTACAGTCTCCTAAAGTGAAAAGGGAGAAAAACCCAAATTGTTTTCTATGTGACGAGCCAAGTTATATGAATAGGGAATGCCCCAATAGTAGAGACCAAGGTAACTCAGGAAAAGAACCACCTTCTATATGTCCCCATTGTGAAAAGGGGAAACATTGAGCAAATCAATGCAAGTCCAAATTTGATAAACATGGCAACCCCCTAAGTAATCAGGCAGGAAACTTCATAAGGGGCCAGCCCCAGGCCCTGCTTCAAACTGGGGCAATGCCAGTGGCCTTCCTCAGTCAGATGGAAAGCCCACAGTTCTCTGTCTGAGCGGCCAGCTCTGAGAGCACAGGACTGGACTTACTTGGCCCCAATGAATTAGCGCTAAAAGAAGGAGAAGACCCTAAAAGAGTTGCAACTGGGATCTGGGGCCCACTGCCTCCAGAAATAGTGGGATTAGTCCTAGGGTGATCAAGCCTATCCAGTAAAGGAATTAATGTGCTCACTGGGGTAATTTATAGTAATTATCAAGGTGAGATATTAGTTATGATGGAATGTAAAGGGCTGCATATTCTTCCCCCTAGATCAAAGATAGCTCAGTTACTACTTTTATCATACTGGGTCCCCAACGCCCAGGGAAAGGAAAGGGGAAAGGGAAGTTTTGGAAGCATGGGAGCCACAGAATATTGGAATCAATTAATCACTGATCAAAGACCCATGAGTACCTTAAAAATTGGAAATAAAAATTTTACTGGCTTATTGAACACAGGGCAGATATTTCAATCATTATTGACCAAAATTGGCCAGAAACTTGGCCTTGGGTCACTCAAAAACAAAAAAAAATTGTCAGCATCGGGGAAGCACTCACAGTCAAGCAGAGCATGCATCCCCTAACATGTTGTGATTCGGAGGGAAGAAAAGCAGTTATACAACCTCTAATCATGCCCATCCCTGTTAATCTTTGAGGACAGGACCTATTAGCCCAATGGAGGTCACTCTGCAGACCCCTCTCTAATAATGGCCACTGTTATTATTCCTCCCCTACCCTTAATGTGACTCTCTCAAGATCCAATTTGGGTAGACCAGTAGCCTTTAAAGGGAGAGAAATTACAAAGAGCCTATAACTTAGTTGAGAAGCAACAAAAAACTGGCCATATAGAACCATCAAACAGCCCTTGGAATTCACCCATTTTCGTCATTCCCAAGAAGTCTGGCAAATGGAGACTTTTGCATGACTTACGGGCTATTAATGCTAGGTTGCAACCTATGGAGCCCCTTCAACAGGAGCTCCCTTCCCCCACAGTGATTCCTCAAGATTGGCCTATAGTCGTTATTGACTTAAAGGACTACTTGTATACTATTCCCCTTGCAGAACAAGACAGAAAAAAATTCGCATTTACCATACCAGCTATCAATAATGAAAGACGAGCTTGCCGATTTCATTGGAAAGTACTTCATCAAGGGATGCTAAACAGTCCTACCATGTGTCAGTATCATGTAAATCAGGCTTTGCTCCCGTAGGCTTGTTTTTTAGTTAAACTAATAGACTTGAAAGTAAACCTGAAAAAAAAAAATTTCCTAATTGCAAGATTATTCATTTTATGGATAATATTTTACTAGCAGCACCAACAGAGTCAGTACTTTTAAGTTTATATGCCTCTGTCATAAAGAATACACAGTTGAGAAGTTTAATCATTGTACCCGAAAAAGTACAAATATCCTCTCCTTGGAAATATCTTGGATACATACTAACTTTCAGGTCAGTAAGACCTCAAAAGGTTAAATGAAATACTAGCAACTTACACACCTTAAATGATTATCAAAAATTACTAGGCAATATTAACTGACTTTGACCCACCTTAGGCATAACTACTGATAAGTTACAAAACCTCTTTTCTATCCTAAAGGGCAATACAGTCCTAGACTCCCTCAGGTATTTAACCCCTGCAGCAAAAAAGGAAACTGAGAAAATAGAACAAGCTATTTCTCAGAGGCAATTAGATTGCTTAGACCCACAATACTCAGTTCAATTGTTTGTTTTACCTGATAAACCTTCCCCAACAGGATTAATAGGACAGATGGCCTCAGGGCTGTGCTTTCTGGAATGGATTTTTTGCTCATATACTGGGACTAAAACACTATCTCCCTATATCAAGCTAGTTAGGAAAGCTATTTATTCAGGCTGCAGATGATGCAAGCAGTTGCTATATCATGACCCTGATGTCATAAGAATTCCCTTGAGTAAAAAGCAATTTGAAGCAGGACTGCCCCTATCTCTAGATCTTCAGATAGCACTCTTGGACTATGCAGGTCATACAGAACATGCCCTTCCTGCTGACAAACTACTTCAGTCCTTATCTTGTACTCCTGTAGTTGTGTATCTTGTACTTTTGTAGTTAAACTACAAAAGTAGTTCACTCCCCCATACCTAACACTTTAATGCTTTTTACTGATGGTTCTGGTAAGGATGGAAAAGTGGCTATTTGGTGGAAACCATGTAATTCCCTCACTCGTTCTGGATTTACTAGCACTCAAAGAGTTGAGGTTGGAACTTTAATATTGGCTCTGGAAACCTTTTCCACTCAGCCTGTCAATATTGTTAGTGACTCTGCTTACTCTATTCATTGCAGAACATTGAGATAGTCCTCATTAAGTCCACTCTTGAGCCCACCCTGTGTGCACTTTTTCTTTGACTTCAGCAATTGCTAGATCAACATACACATCCTATTTTTATCACACATATTCAAGCACACAACTCGCTGCCTGGCCCACTAGCTTATAGCAATGATCAAGCAGAACTGAAGGTTATGACATCACTGCTTGACCAAGCAACCCAATCAAATCAATTTTTCCACCAAAATTGGAGAAACTTAACTAAACAATTTCAACTTACCCAAAGACTAGCCAAACAAATTATCCTGCAATGCCCGGATTGCCAGCTCACAGGCACGTCCCCTCCTTCAACAGGTGTTAACCCAAGTGCACTGGAACCTAATTAGTTATGGCAAACAGAGGTTACTCACATGCCTGAATTTAAAAAACTTAGATAGGTACACATATCCGTTGATACCAATTCTCACTTAATTAGTGCTCACACTCTTCCTGGATAGTCTGCCCAATATGTTATTAAACATCTTCTCTTAACTTTTGGGTTTATGGGGAGGCCAACAAAAATTAAAATTGATAATGGTCCAGCTTACATCAGCTCACACTTTCAACAATTTTGTCACCAAAGAACATCCAACATTCCACAGGCATCCCATATAACCCCCAAGGCCATAGTAGAATGTATCCATTCCACTCTTAAAAATGTGCTGAGAAAACAAAGAAGGGGGAATATGAGTAAGGACACTGCAACACTACTAGCACAAGCCTTATTTACCCTTAATTTTTTTAAATCTAGATGATAAATTTTAATCAACTATCGAAAAGCACTTTGCTAAAACCTCTCAAGGCATAAAACCCATGGTTTTATGGAAAGATGTAAATAGTAATGTATGGTGTGGTCCACATGATTTGCTAACATGGGGAAGAGGATATATTTGTGTTCACACTCCCTCAGATCCTCTTTGGATTCCCGCATAACACATCTAACAATACCATGACATGGCTTGGACCCAACCCGGTAGCAGAAATGAAGGAAATGACCCTGGAGGAACTGTAGCCCTGGACGATGCAGCTTCCTTGGACAACACAAGCCCCGAACATCACCTGGGGGATGCTGAAGACAACGCAGCAGGCTGAACGAATCCTGCTCCAGACACAGACACCATTTACTCCAGATAATGTGTTCCTTGCTATGCTCTCTGTCGTACATTGCAACTCACATAGGGTATTGGTCCTTTTTATGCTCTCACTTTGTCTGCAACCTGTATCTGCTACACTCTATTGGGATCATCTCTTAGATCCGCCTTTCTTCTGCCCTGTTACCTGGGCAGACACCCTCTTCCCAGCCTCTAATAACATAACTGCTTGGCTAGGAGGGACTGACTTACCCACAGGGGGATCCCTCATTAATGGCACACATTGGACTAAGGTGCCAGGTAACATTACATATCACTCCACTATCCTCCCAGTGTGTGTAAGTGATAAAAGTTCTAACCCTTACTGTGTACTTGTCCAAACACAATTATGTCTACATCATGGCACAGGAAATTCCTTAACAGTCTTGGTTGCAGGTAGCCTCAAACTGGGCAATGCAACAAATGCCACTTTCCCCAACATTCCTTCCTGTGCTAAAGAATGTAGATGGGAAAGTAATGGATTCCACTTTGGCTGGGAGGTCTGTCATGGGGGACAAGCCCATAGCCTCTAGTTAGGCAATTATAACATTTTAGACTGAAGCCCCTACTGCCATTTGCAGAGCGACCACACTGATGTCCGCATCCATTGTGGCATCAATTACAGTTTTGTAGCCACATCCCATTCCCCTATAATTTGGGCCAATGGGGGTATGGGATATCTCAGACCCCAAGTAGAGTCCATGCCACCCCAAGATAGTTTATGGTGCCTGGGACATCTTAGCACCTCCCTTGACACCTGGCATGGGACATATCATAATTCAAGTAACAATTATAGCATGACCTTTATTCATAATCACACAGATCAGTGACAAAATTGAACTACCCATCCATATGTTTTCCTTATGGGAACTAATATTTCCATTACACCCCAAAACTCCACATTTGTGACCCAAGTGCAAGGACAGGCTTGGTTTGCCTCATGTATCACTAATTACAATATATCTAATTTAAATATTACTAGTGTCATGGTATTAAGGAGACAATCTGAGGCATTCCTAGCAGTCAATTTGATGTGCGATTGGCAAGGTTCCTCTGCCCTTGCCACCTTAGAACGTGCCCTGTCCCAGGTCAGACATGGAAGATTCATAGGCACACTTACAGCCTCTATAGTCTCAATAGTCATCTTGGCAACTGCTAGTATTGCTGTGGCCTCTATTACTGAATCAGTACAAACAGCTACCTTTGTAAATAACTTGGCCAGGAATGTGTCTAACGAGCTTCTCTTACAGCAGGGTATAGATCAAAAGAATCTTGCATGTCTGCAAGCCCTCAAGGCTGCCTTGGAATATGTAGGGGAGTAGCAAGACGCACTGGCATTCCAGTAGCAATTAAACTGTGACTGGGAGCAAAAGCATACCTGTGTCACCTCTCTACCTTGGAATCAATCGATACATAGTTGGGATGAAGTAAAACAACACCTCGGGGGAACCTTACATGATAATTTAACAGCAGACATAAGGCAACTTAAAACTAAAATTCTCGAATCCCTAAACACCATGGATCTACACACCCAACAAACAGCCATATGGAAGGACGTGTGAGAACATCTCTCCTGGATAGACCCCCACTCCTGGGGGTCACTCCTTCATTGGAAAGGATGTTACTGATTATACTCAGGTTTGTCGTATGTTATTTACTAATTCTAGGATGCATAACTGGAAAATGAGTTATAACCACTGCACCTGACAAATCTGTTGCTGCACACATCTATATTCTTCAATCAATAAAACCTGATGCAAAAAAAAATGGAAAAGGGGGAGATGTAGGAGATCTGTCAGGGTGGTGGGAAAAATTATAGGAAAGAGCAAACCTTGGAAGGCTGGGAGGTTTTGCAATAGATTCCGGAGAAGATTATAGCTGAAGGCAGTTAAATTCTCTTATCTGGAGGCTGAGAGCAAAGGGTAGATAACAAGGGAATGTAAAGGAACTTATCTAGATAAATCTGTTTACTTATGTCTCCAGAAACCAACTTTTGATCATTTGCATGCAGGACTGTTCTCTACTCAGGGGATCAACAATGTTAATTACCCACAAATTGTGTTTGCTCCAAGCTTTTGTCATTAAATCTGTACTAAAATAAATGTGAGCATGGCTGGCTTATGGGGGCTGCACTCTCGTCAGAGGTGCTAAGTGGTGCGATCCCCTAGCTGGGCTGTCAAACAAAATGCCTGTGTCAGCATACTTCATTCATCTGTTGCTTAGCCAGAGTCTGCAGGACAGACTTGGCAGCACTGCTCTATCCCAGAGATTCTGCAATCTAAGGACAGATTGAATGAGAAATGCAAGCAGCATGCCCCTCTTAGGGTAAAATGATAGCCTCAGACTGGGATCTTGCAGGAGAAGAAACTCCACAGATAATGGATGATGCAATGGTAATAGAGTGGGTTGTGCCGTAGACAATTGCTGTTCTTAGCAAGATTTAGTAAATGTTCTTGAATGAATATTTCTTTATTGGTTGTATGCCTTTAGTACAGATTCTGGTGACTTTAAATTAGTTTTTAGAATAATTTATATAAGTTAAAATTCTTATTTTCCTGGAAAGAGGATTTGTTACACTCCTTACTCCACCATTCTGGACATCCTACCTCTTTTAGATGATTTCTTTTAAGGAAATCAGCTTATATGTACCTCCTGGGACATTACTAGTAGAAATGATGTAACCCTAGAAATACTTACTTTTCAAGGTTGGGAGACAAGAATGACATTTCCTCATTATACTGCACCAGATATGGTTCTAAATAACTGACATTCAAGCTTTCATATTTACTCCTTGAAATAAAGTTTACATCACTATATCATTGCCTTTTTTAGTAGCCACTGAAGGTGGCTTCAATAACTCGGAACAGTTAACAGTCATTGTTTAAATTCTAAGCTAAGCATTGTAGCTACAAAGCCTTCTATTAACATGAGAAAAAATTTCACTTACAGCTCTGGCAGCCATATCAGACATTGCTAACAGTTCCAACTTGGGAGCTTACCTCCCTGCATCAGAATCTGGGAGAAGTTACTTGACATTCTGAACCTATTTCCTTATTTGGCATCTACCCACCTTTCTATTCTCAAGTATTATCATGCTTCCCCCTGGTACCTAAGTTCCTATTACAGGTGAACAGTTTACAGATCTTTTAATGAGTATATTGTTTCATATTATATTTAATTTTTATATACCTCTTTGTTCTGGCTTTATTAAGTTGTCTTTCCTCTTTGTTAGAATTTGAAGATACCCTTCAGCATCCAAATTAAGCATCAACTCTTCAACCTAGTAATCATGATAACTTTCTTTCATTTTTCTCACCATAATACCTTATATAGATCTCTTGTTACAAATAATAATTTAAGATTCCATTTCCTTGCCACATAGGAATTTAATAAAAAATAGGAACTTTCCTCTTCCTAACTGCATGCCTGTTGCATGCAAGTATTGAACACATTTGTTGCATTGGATAGAACTGAACCAAGAGTTGCAAAATCACATTCAGAAACAAAGGTCAAATGAAGTTTTTCTTCTTCATAATGAGTATACATATATATATATATATATGCATTCTCTGCTTAGAAAACACAAGTCTAGGTTGGCAAGTCAGAATGATTGTGTCTTTTCTAGGTTATTGGATTAGGATGGAAAAGAACATGTAGTCTTCAGCAAGGGCCCTTTTTTTTTTTTTATTGTTAAATCAAATCCTCTGCTTCTGGGCCTGAATATATGCTGGTCTTCTACCTTAAAAGATTATTGTGCTCTGTCCCAGGTGCATGGCTTCATCTGTTGTTCCTGCCTCCATGATGTCATGTTTTAGCAATACCAAATTCACTCACACAAATTCTCTCATACTTTCTTGAATCTCTGTATAGGCTGTTACTTCTATCATGACAACTTCCATCTCTATTCTCAGCTTACCCACATGGCAAACTGTAATTTGTTATTTAGAGCTCAGTTTAATCTGTTTAATCTGTGATGTAGTTCCTCACTTACTTACACAAGCCAGTTTAGAAATTTTTTCCCTTTTGTTTCCACTGAAATGTGTAGAAATGACATGATGATACCGTAATTGTTGTGCATTTATATAAGTTATTTGAGGCCATAGAATGGTTATTTCATTTTTGAATTCTAAGACCATAGCATGGTTCCTGAGATATGTTGGGAGTTCAATAAATATTTGTTAAATTAATGAATTGTAAATTCATTGTCAGCTTAAGATTTTCTTACCCTTGCCTTTCCTACAAAATAAATATTAATCTAATCATAAACAATTACCTCTTCCTTTCAGGTGAATGTTAAATGTTTGATAGTATAAAAAATGTAAAAAAGAAAATATAAAAACAATTATTTTAAAATAAAATAATAGCATTTAGAAGAATATTCCAGACTTGAGTACTGAAGATTACAATTACATTAAGAAGCTTAAATTATAGAATTTCTACAAAGAAGGGGTTGGGAAGGGTTTTTATTTGCTTAGTGGTTCCTACATTGGCATATGAAAAGTCAAATGCTGTAATATTAAGGAACGCTTTTATTAGCACATGTTAACAACTATTTTACAAATACCCACTGAATGGAAAGTACCGGCATTATTAGCAGTAAGTCAACTTTAATACTAACTGATGGAAGTGAGATGGGGAAAGATGTGGGTAGGTTATTGTCTTGAAATAAATTTAAAAATAATTTTCCTTATGTTTGCATAAAATTAAAAAGTAAAATTTTATTTCAAAATCCATATTATTTAATACAGTATTTAATTTGGGCAGTCTAATGCAGTAGCAGAATAGTATATCACATTAAATATAGATTTACTATATTTTATGTAGCCATTCTTCTATGGTTGGATACTTAGACATTTTTTCTTTGTCTATAAAGCTTTTTTTGCTCTATTATTTTTAATATTCTGGATGCATTTTTTGTTAGAAGTTGTATTTGAGAGGTGATATGGAGGCATATTTTAAAATAATGAGACATTATCAAGACATTACATATCTGATAAGACTGTAGTATTCAAAACATACAGACCTAGCTCAGAGATATTCCAGGTTTGGTTCCAGACCACCACAATAAAGTGAGTATCACAATAAAGCAAATGTTAAATGTTTTGGTTTCCTAGTTCACACAAAAGTTCTGTTTATACTATACTGTAATCTATTAAGTACGAACTAGCATTATGTCTAAGCAAACAATGCATATATCTTAATTTAAAACCACTTCATTGCTAAAAAATGTGAAAAATCATTTGAGCCTTCAGGGAGTCATAATCTTTTTTCTGGTGGAAGGCCTTGCCTCAATGTTGATGGCTGCTGACTGATCAGGGTGGCAGTTGCTGAGGGTCAGGGTGGCTGTGGCAATTTCTAAAATAGAACAACAATGAAGTTTGTTGCATCAATTCACTCTTTCTTTCATGAAAGATTTCTCTGTAGAATGTGATGCTGTTTGGTCATATTTACCCACAGTAGAACTTCTTTCAAAATTTGAGTGAATTCTCTCATACCCTGACATTGCTTTATCAATTTAGTTTATGTAATATTTTAAATATTTTGTTGTCATTTCAACAATGTTCACAGCATCCTCATCGAGAGTATATCCCATTTCAATGAGCCACTCTGTTCAGTCATAAGAAGCAATTCCTCATTCATTCAAGCTTTATTATGAGATTGCAGCACAAATCATTGGGCTCCATTTCTAAACCTAGTTATTTTTCTATTTATTTCTACCACATCTGCAGTTACTTACTTCAATGAAGTCTTGAACCCCTCAAAGTCATTTATAAAAATTGCAATAAACTTCTGTACTCCTATTAATGTTAATATTTTTACCTCCTCTCATGAATCATGAAAGTTCTTACTGGTGTTGAAATGATAAATCTTTTTCAGAAAGTTTTCAATTTACTTTGCCCAGAGCCATCAGAGGAATCACCACAACAGCTGTAGCCTTATGAAATGTATTTCGTAAATTAAAAAAAAAAAAAAAACTGAAAGTCAAAATTACTCCTTGATTCATGGACTGCAGAATGAATGTTGTGTTAGCAGGCATAAAAACAATTTTAACCTTCTTATACATTTCCATAAGAGCTCTTGAGTGACCATATTATAATAATGAGCAATAATATTTTGAAAGAAATATTTTTTTTTCCTGCACAATAGATCTCAACAGTGGGCTTAAAATATTCATGAAACCATCCTATAAACAGATGGGCTATCATCCAGGCTTTGTTCCATTTATAGAATACAGGCAGAGTAGATTTAACATAATTCTCAAGGGCCTCAGAATTTTCAGAATGGTAAATGATCAATAATTTTAATGTAAAATGATCAGCTCCTAACAAAAACTCAGCCTGTCCTTTGAAGCTTTGAAGCCAGTCCTTGACTTCTCCTCTCTAGCTATGAGAAGTCCTAGATATTATCTTCTTCCAAAAGAAGACTATTCGGTCTACATTTAAAATCAGTTGTTTAGTGTAGATATTATCTTAACAACATACCACTTCACAATCTCCAGGAAGGCTATGGTTTTCAAAGTTGTTGGATATTGAGCAGGGCTTGTCTTGGTAAATTTAGTGCATGAAATAAGTTCACATGGAATGAGTATCCAGATGCTTTTGATCAGAAAACCATAAATTATCATCTGGAGCAAGGATTGTTGTGCGCCATAAAAATATAAACATACATATATATATATATATATATATATTTATAGGTAGCAAATATATATTATATATTTGCTTGCATAGAAAGAACATGGACGTCAGAGTTAGCCTTGAAAGCAATTGATGGCTCCACCATGATAGATTTGGGACAAATCAGTTAACCTCGCTGATCTGTTTCTTCCCTCTAAGAAATAAAAATAATGCTTGCACGGCAGTGGCGCTATTAGGGTTGTATCTAATACTCTATGTGAAGTGCCTAGCAAAGTGTCTGACATCATCACTGCTAAGTAAGTGTTAATTTTATTATATCGTATTTTCATTATTATGGTCTATTCACTGGTACCTTGAGAGCTGAGGGCTGCAGTTTTGGCATGGGAGCTGAGTCTCAGCTAAGACAGCAGTGAGATCCAGCATAGAAGCTGCGAGGCTCAAGTATCGAGGCTGCCCTCAGTCCATCCATATCTCAACTCTCAGAAACCTGGTAACCATGGCTCACCCATCCCAGAAAGGAGTCTAGAGGATTTCCCTTTGAGTAAACTGAATATACCAACACACACTCACTCACACTTTGGTAAGTTTATATATGTACCACATGATTTTTGAGTTTACTTTCACATACTATACCAATAAAGTTTAAACAATCACTTGTTTTCTCTACCAGCACTGAGTAAGGTTACTTTGAATTTCTGTTTTTAATGCTATCAGGTATTAACTTCTTAATTAAATGCCCATATTTTTTTTAAATGAAGGTACCAAGGTAACAGATACTGTATATGTTTGAGATCAAATATCACTGAGCTCAACTATTGATAAACACTGGTGCAGATTCAACTACCCAACATATATTGATGCTTACTTTGTTAAGATCCTTCTGCAATCAGATTGTAGCAGTCTTAGAAAACAGATTGTGCTACATGATGCATAAAAGTTCTTATTACATGGAGGGATGGGTCATTTTAATCCAGGATGAGGTATATATTAGCAGTTTTCCCATTTTATAGTAATGAAAAGAGACAACGAATGTATAGATATGTGATAATTATTCTTACATGTTTTAAGTTAAGATTGCAGGATTTTTTTGGAAGGAGAGCTTGTTTTGAATTACAGTATTTAAGATAGGTTAAATTTTAATGTGCAAAATAACATGAGACAAAGAAATATTGATGTCACTTTCCATGAAAACATGGAATTCATCTATGTCAGGCAGTTGCTGAACTCTATGAGAATAAAAGGAGGGCAAAATTGTTATATTATTTGAATGCACCTAAGGCATTTTAACTCTGGAAAAATTGTTGTGAAGAAGAAATCTCTGATTATATGACTGTCAAATGGAGACCAATCACAGTCCACTTGGGCCCACCTTGTGGTCACTGTTAGCTTTTTATGTTTGCCATCCAAAAGCACCATGGTAAGCACTGAATCTAATACTATGGGACAGTGGGGACAGGCATAAACTTATACATCAAAACACATGAGTGTGAATCCCAGTTTCATCACTTAAAAATTGTACAAATTTAAGGCTTTTGCCACATGCTGAACTTCAGCTTTCTTAACTTTCAGTTGGGGATAATGTCACGTTGCTCTGCAATAACTATGAGAACTAAATGAGACTGCATACTTAACAGCTATAATAATGACCAGTACACATGAGCATTCATGTAACATATCATTATATTAGTTCCCTGTCCACTGGAGGAATAATAAAGATAGGTTTGAACCCTGAGGAAACTTTTAAAGATATATAAATAAGTGTAACTTCTATCTCAAATGGGTTTGAACGGTGACAATCAAATTCTCTCTACAAAAGAAAAACATTAGGCCAGAAGGCAAAGCTTTTATAATGAAATAACCTACTGACAGTTACATTATAAGTGAGGTAAGTACTGCAGAAGAGAAGAAGGGATTGGGTCTGGAACGTGGTAGGAAGAAGGGCATCTTGAGATAGAGTGGTACCCTAAGATCCCTGTCTCACAAATAGGGAAACGGAGATTCAGAGTCACCAAGTGATGTCTCTAAGGTCACAAGGATATACATGTTCCACTCAGGACTGGAGCTCAGGACGGCTGGTGGTGTAATTGGTGCTCTTTCTAATGGGTCTCTTATTATTTCTGGGCTTCTGTTTTCTTGTCCATGAAGTGAATGAATTGATCTTTAAATCCGAATACATATTTATCTTTGGACTCTGAGACTTGTGATGGTCACTATCTGGGCCAACGCAGATTTACTGGATAAGAAAGTGGTTTGCAGTTGGAAAGCTATATTTAAACCCTGGCTTTTTCTGTCTTTTGGGTTTGGGAAACTTACTTGGTTTTTTTTAAAGTTCAATGATCTCACTTAAAAAATAAAAATAGGAAATATGGCAGTTAATACTCAGGGTTTTGGGGCAAGTACCTCTATAAAATATGTAATACTGTGCCAGGCATATAGTAAAGCACTGAAAAGTAGTACCTGTAATTTTTTTTCGTTGACATGTTTCAATATTCTTATTGATCCTTATATCTTTTAATGGAGGTGGGGGATCATGTCTTTAATTGCTTAGAAAAGTACTAAGTGAAGCTTTTACTTCAGGTCAATAAAATCAAGCTCTGGGCTGGTGTAGTCACTTCACACTTAACTGAATTTTCTCTGTTCCAGAGAGCCTTTAAGTGTGGTTCTGGGGACTGAAATGGCAATGACTAAACATAATGGGAGGGTAGCCTTTCACCATTCCAATCTTCATATATATATATTATATATATATATATGAATCTTCATATATATCCAATCTTCATATATATAGACTCATATATATAGTCATATATATATGAATCTTTATATATATGAATCTATACATATATATATGTATGTATATAGAGAGAAAGAGAAGGTAGGGACCTGGTGGCTGAGGAGCTTCCAGCACAACCTCCTTGTCTCACTATCTTCAAAAGTACTTGACACAGACACCCAGGAGCATTAAAAATAAATGGAAAATGATGCCCATGCCTGTTTAAAGTAACTAAGTATAAGCACCTTTGAGGATTTCTGTGAGCCACTGAAATGGGTTTGAGAGGACTACATTTGTATTTGTCTTTATATTGTATTGCATTTTCATCTGACCGCAGCCCCTATAGATGCTGCTTCATGCTCCAAGTAGTTCAGCTAGTGAATTTGAAGAAGGCTTTTGAGATAGGCATCTTTTAACACTCAACCACTTTTTTTTTTCACACCCTTTTTCTCTGGCCTCTCAAGGAATCATTTTCTTTTGCACTTGAAGGAGCTTTTGTTAAGTGGCCTGGAAGTGAGATTGCTGTGCATCCGTCATGGCAAAATTAATCCAGGAGTGAAAATGCCAAAAAGGAACCAGTTGTTTCTATTCTGAACACTTCCTTCAGTGGTCTGAATGAGAAAGCAAAGTACTTCCTGCAGGCTTCCCTGTAGTTCCTTTGAGAGTTATCAATGCCTCCTTCTTCCAATCAAGGCCATCATCAAAGCTGAAGGGCGGCAAGTCCTTAACAAGCAGGAGACTGAATCTTACAAAAAAAAAAAAAAAAAAAAATGGTAGCTGATCTCATCAGTTTCCAGAGAAACTGCAATTGAATTCTTCAGAAATTATACAAGAGAATCAATGATGCAGAGGAAAAATAATTCATAAACTGTCGAAAATGCACACACTCACAAAGCTTGCATTAGGGATAAAAGCATTAACTTTGGGGTCAGGTAATGGGGCCTCGAAGACTACTTCTCTATTACACATTCATGATGCTTGGGCCACTCAGTCTCTGAGCTTCAGTTTCCTCATATATAAATGGGAATAATAGTAACATGTTATGTATAAAGCTCACAAGAGTAATGATAAGTGGGGAATGTTTAGCATGAAGGGCAACAGATTAAAGACAACAATGGAAAATAGAAGAAAACTTATTTTAGTTGGACTTGTGCTGTAACAAATTTTGACCTTGATATAAAGCCTCCTCTGTGTCCCCATCTCTCCTCTCTTTGTATACTTTAGCATTGCACTTCCACTGCGCTGAGAGCAATACTTGCCTTGCTTACCTCCTTGCAATGGACTATAAGGTCTTTGAGGACAATGACCACGACTACCAACGCCTTTTTCAGCTTTCCATTAATGGTATCTGCATAGGGCCTGACATTGAGCAGCACTTAACAAAAACTAATTTGATAGATTCATTAAGCACTTTATGAATGGACATATCCTGTTTTGTGAACATAACAGAATATTTGAATTGCAAGGGCTCATCTATTTGATGCTTCTTGTACACATGTAATTTCTACGACACAGGAAGACTAATTATTTGGTCACATAGTAACTTGGAGGTGGACCCAGATTTACAATGTCTATCTCCAGTATCCTGAACATGGTGCTTTTTCTGCTGCATCACACTGCCTCCCTTCATTATGCTTCTTTTTATTTAGATGTCAGAAAATAAGAAATTAGGGTCTGTGTGGTTTCTTATAAAGAGCTGTTATGACTGATCTTTCTGTGTTTACATTTTGAGCCTAAATCTTACAAAACAACTGCAATCTTTGCAGACAACTTGAACTAGGTGAAGTGTATTCTGGGAATGCTTGAATTCATTGTCAGAGTATTTTCTGACAAAGCACATGGACCAAAGATCTGACAAAATGCTAATCAAAGGCAAGGAGATGCTGGTACCTTCTAATGAAATCTATAAATGCATAGAGAAAAGTACAGTGTTATACTTAGGATTTGGATGGATTCTTTCATATGAATGCATATCAGAAGTTGCTATTGGTTAGTAAAAAATAATTTCATAGCTGATCTTAAAATATGTATGCAATTAAAAATGTATGAACCCCTATTTTCATAGTACCAAATATAAATCATAAACTTAGATACCACTGATTCAGGATTTGCGATATGACAGAGAAAATCTGATGTTTATGTATAAATTATCCTAGACAAAGAGCTGTTAGCAGGTTTGTTAATATTGTTACAGCAGTGATTAAATTGCTTAGTTTAAGGTTTGAACTGTCCACTTAGTTAAATGTCAGTTTTGAAGAAAGATCTACTTATGTTTGAGTTCAGGTCTGTCCCTTAGTAACTGTATCTTGTGATAACCTTGTGGGTTTAATTGAGTATTAACATACTCCTCTGTAAAATGGGAATGATACTAGTGACTTTGCATGCCTGAGAGGATGGTTGTGAAACACGAATTGGGTAATGTCAGTGCATTGTCAATGAAAAGATACCTATTCACATCACAGGATCAGTTCCAATTATCAGCAATAATAATGAGATAATGATTACAAATGATTATCTCTCACTAAGCATCTAGCCATGCCGTATGTTTTTGCTTGTTTTATGCTCTTGATATACATGAAAATATCAAATCTAAATTATGTATAATTGTCAACAAAATGCTTAACTCAGAGTTGTCTGATTTATACTAGCCTATTTTCTCATGAGTAGTGAGGTTTCCCCATATTCAGAATATGCCCCAGGATGGCCTGTGCTCATGGCATTTGCTGCCTTTCCCCAGTGTCTTTGTCCCTGCACAAGGATTATACAACTGTGTTCTCATAGATGTGAAAGTGGCCACATGATTTGCTTCAACCAGTAAAATGTGGATGAAAGCAACCTATTGTCATTTCAAGAGTAGAAGCTCAGAGTTTCCAATGTCTCTTTTTCATTCTCTGCCTCTGAACTACTAGTGCCCCCGAGAGAGGCTGGTTTGTCAGTTTTGGTCTCAGAGAAAGGACAGACAGAGCTGTACATGCCCCCAAATGAGCTTGATATAAAGCATAAATGATTTAAAAATATTAAGTCATTCAGATCCTGGGGTTGTTATCACAGCATAATTCAGCCTAAGGTGACTGAAACAGCTTTATAAGATACAAAACTATTTATGCTACCTCCTCCTTAAAATACTCTGTTATCTATGGTATAATGTCCAAATTCCATAGCACGGCACTTAAAAATTCTCATGCCCTGATTCCTGCCAAGGCTTCCCCAGCCTCACTGCCTGTGACTGCTCTCTCTCACACTACACCATCCAGCAGTTTCAGACTGCGGCTAGTACTCAGAAAGCTTCATGCTGAAACATGCTTCCATGTACGCACCTTGCTTTAAGTAATCTTAGAAGATCCTTGAAAGGAGTTTTCCTAAAAAACCCCGGCTCAAATCATTCTTTTTCAGGAAGTTGATGCTGTACTTCTTGATCTTGATAGAGATCAACAGTCCATTTTCTATATTCTTACTGCCTCTGTGTTTTCTTTTATAAATACACTTAGCACAAAATTGCAAAAGTGTAATGATTTAACTTCTTGAGAGCAGACTTAGGATCACATTTCTTTCTCTGTTCCTGACAATGCCTAATACAATGTGAACAGTCAAGAAATATTGATTTACACTTCTTTCATTTATCTTAAGGTGAGATAAAAAACACAAATTATATGTTTGAAATTAACGGATCCTTCTTCATGGCCTGAGGATGTTCCCATGTCTTTCTATGTCTGAGTTTCTGTCTCAGTAACAGCAATTTCTTGTACCAGAAAGCCATTTGAAATCATCAAATGAAGCATTAAAAGTAGGAGCTATTAATCACCTTCCACATGATTTACAAACATATTTTATTAGCTCTCCTTAAGTCCCACTGGGCAAGTATTAATAGGAGTTTATTGACAGAAATCTTTTAAAACATAGTTTTCTCATTTGAAAATAAAATTAATGTGTCAGAATGTAGTTGAAATGTTCTGACCTTTTTTCTATTTAATCTATGTTAGTTCAGTGACATCTTCTCACCCTTATAATTCCCCCCTGAACCCTGTGCTCATGGGAACAACACTCCAGAGTTGCATTAGTCATACATTTGGAGAGAAAAATAAGAATTTTCCAAGTCACGCTCTTGTAGGGACCTTGAAGCCAAGGATTACTTTTCAGCCTTCATTGAGAATCCCTCCTTAACGTGTAACTGCCAGCACTGCACATTCCTAAAACATTCCTATCAAACACAGGCATTATGAGGCCCACTTTTTAGATGAAAATTATGAGGCCCAGTTGCTCTTTCTTGGTACCCAACCTGGCAAGCCAGGTGTATGACAGGACAAGTTTGGTGACAGACACAAGGGATTAACAGAGTGGCACTGGACTTAAAGCTCTGCCCTCAGAAACATCCAGACCAATAGGAAGAGTGCCTCAAAGAGTGAGAAAACAATTGTTCTTCCCAGTGTTATAACAAACTGTCCAAATCAAGTGTGGGGGACAGAGCACAGAGAGCAAACTATTGTGGCTGCCATTAGGGTAGAGAAAGGGAGAGAAGTGGATGAGGGAAAGGGAAAGTCATGTGATACCGAACTGGATTTTGATGGATTAATAGTACCATGGGGATGTGACAGAAGATACCACGTGTGCAAAGGCATGAGAATATATAAAGGACAGTATGTTTGTGAACAATGCATGGCTTATCTCTAAATCAAACAGAAGGAGGGTATAATAATGTAGATGAGGATTCAAGAACATAGTCTCTCACCCATGCTTGCTGCTGTTGGAATCCTGCCTACACAACCCTTCGACTAAAAGCACTGTCACAATGGATGGATTGTAGATTTCAGCAGAATTTGTAAACTTGAGAAAAAGATAGCTCAATCTTAAGAGAGAAGAGAAATATTCCAAAATTCTACAAAAGCAGGCCCCATCTTTCTATCCAAATTAGTTAGCACTGTCATCAAAATTTTTTGCTTAAAAGACGCAGACCAGCACAACACACATACACACACACACACACACACATACCCACACACAGACTACTACCATGTTTCCAATTAAAGAATGGTTAATCAAATAATAGTACTCTCACAAGATGGGACATTATGTGACAATTTTAATGACATAGACATATTTACAATGTAATATTTAAAACATATAGAAATAAAACTGTAAACAGTGGGATTCCATCCTATAAAAAAGCAGGCATAAACATAAATTGTTTTAAAAATTAGAAGGGAGCATACTAAAATTGCACAATAGATCTTTCTGGGTAGGACGTCTCTGAGTGTTTTTTTTGTTTTGTTTTGTTTTGTTTTGAGATGGAGTCTTGCTCTGTTGCCCAAGCTGGAGTGCAGTGGAGCAATCTCAGCTCACTGCAACCTCTACTTCCTGGATTTAAGTGCTTCTCCTACCTTAGCCTCCTGAGTAGCTGGGACTACAGGCACATGCCACCATGCCCAGCTAATTTTTGTATTTTTAGTAGAGACGGGTTTCACCATGTTGACCAGGATAGTCTCAGTCTCTTGACCTCGTGATCCACCCGCATTGGCCTCCCAAAGTGCTGGGATTACAGGAATGAGTCACCACGCCCAGCCTTGAGTGATTTTTTAAATTTATTTTTTCATAGGCTCTGTGTTCACCATTTTTTTTCTGAAATAAGCATGTATGTTTATAATCACACACATAGAAAATACACATTGCTAAAAATGAACTATAAAATACAGAGGTGAGTGTCATAGTTTGACCTTGATAAGATTCATTTTTCTTACAGTAGGCAAGGCAGTCCACTCACCAGAGTTAAAACATTCTCATTGGAAATAATTGAATCTTATTATCAAGAGTGCTTCATGAAATGCTTATGATTTACCCTGATCAACCGTTCAAATGTGTTTCTACTTCAAGAATTGCCTTAACGCCTTACACAGTGCAGGACTTGGTTGACCTTTTATAGGATTAAAGGACCATATAATTAACGTTTTTCATATACAGAGTTAAAACTTCATGAAAACGTGAGGTGAAATGCCAGGACTTAATTTGCAGAATCCTTTCCTACTTCTCATCATGAACTACTAAGGCATAGTTTCTTGCTCTCTTCCTCTCAGGCACATTGCTTCTGACCAGAACATGATTTGCTCAGTGCATCCAGGTAGCTCATTCAGAAGGCAAGCACAGCAAGAATTTTAGAAGCGTGGAGCCAAAGGAGAATGGGTCAGGTTCGAGCTCCTGGGCGTGACAAGCTCCTCGGCTCTCTGACTCTGGAGTCAGACAAACCTAAACTCAAATCTCAGCTCTGTACTTACTAGCACCATAAGTTTAGGCAAACTATTAAATTTCTAAGCCTCAGTTACCTTACATTTAAAATGGAAATAATAGGCCAGGCGCGGTGGCTCACGCCTGTAATCCCAGCACTTTGGGAGGCCGAGGCAGGTGAATCACGAGGTCAGGAGATGGAGACCATCCTGGCTAACACGGTGAAACCCCCATCTCTACTAAAAATACAAAAAAATTAGCTGGGCGTGGTGGTGGGCGCCAGCTAATCGGGAGGCTGAAGCAGGAGAATGGCGTGAACCCGAGGAGGTTGAGCTTGCAGTGAGCTCAGATCGCACCACTGCACTCCAGCCAGGGCGACAGAGCAAGACTCTGTCTCAAAAATAAATAAATACATACATAAAATAAAAAAAATAAAATGGAAATAATAAGGATTGTACATCGTAGGGTCATTCAGAAGCTTGATTAAGACTGTGCCCATACTTTGGGAGGCCGAGACGGGCGGATCACTAGGTCAGGAGATCGAGACCATCCTGGCTAACACGGTGAAACCCCGTCTCTACTAAAAAATACAAAAAACTAGCCGGGCGAGGTGGCGGGCGCCTGTAGTCCCAGCTACTCAGGAGGCTGAGACAGGAGAATGGCCCGGACCCGGGAGGCGGAGCTTGTAGTGAGCTGAGATCCGGCCACTGCACTCCAGCCTGGGCGACAGAGCGAGACTCCGTCTCAAAAAAAAAAAAAAAAAAAAAAGACTGTGCCCATAAATCATCCTGGAATATTTTTAAGGGCATAGTAAATATTTGTTGACTTATTAAACACTCTTCCTATGTAGTCCATGTTTATGCCTCCATCTTTGGGTCATGCCATTCTCCCCGCTGCCCCTGTCCTTTTTCCCACCTCCTGTTCCCTCAGTCTAAGCCATGTGGAAATACTGGACACTTCTTCAACATCCTACTATTTACTGCTTACAGTCAAAGCTATTGGTATTTTCCAAAATCCTGTCTCCTCATCTTCCACAATAATAGAATTTTCACTATACAAATGGCCTCCAGGAGCATACACCACAAATCCCAGCCTTCTTTGTTGCTAAATGCCCCTAGGTTTTGGGAGATGTGATATAAAAGAAAGCTTAGTGGGATGACTTCCCAAAGTGATCTTTGAGAGCTAGGGTACATACTTCAACCCATCCCTTTTCCCTCCTTTTCTTTAAACTGCTGCCTAAATACAGATAACAATTTGCACCAAGGAAATGAGGGTCACACCCAAAGATAGTAGAGAGGTGAGTTGGAAAAACACCTGAAGACTGTACCAGCTTGAACTTTATGTGAGACAGAAATGAATGTCTCTCTTGTGTAAACCACTATTACTTGCTATTTTTCTGCTAGTTACAGCTAAGCCTAGTCCTGCTTGACAGAGTGCCAAGCTCTTTACCCATGCCGATATTTCTGCCTAGAATGCTATTCCTTGGGTCTATATTTCACAGACGATTTCTACCATTTTCTATGAGGATGCAGTTCAAGTATTGTTTCCTGTGGATTCCTTCCTGGGTTCCACAGGCCAGGCAAGACTCGGCAGGTACATCATCTCTGTGATGGTAATTATCACCTTGCATTTTAACGATTACTTTTCTTGTTTGTCTCCCTCTCAACGCTGTGAGATCCTTAGGGCTAGGTGTTGTGCCTCATTTATTTTGTGATTACACATGCCCTTAGAGAGGCTGGTCCGTGGTAGGCATGCAGTAAACCTCTGAATTAATGAAGTGGTTAAATAAACGACTGGCAAAAAAAAAAAAAAAAAGTAAAAGAAAAAGAATTACTGAGAATTTCTCTATCACTATTCAGCTATGGTCCCCATATCACTCATTTTTTTTTTTTTTTAATCCACCCATCCCCTCCCGCAGCAATAGAACGGAGTTGTTTCTGCACTGAGGAACAATTGCCTTCAGAGTTCCTTAGTCACATCAGAATGCCCTCCTCCAAGCTTTGCTGTAAATTCTTATTGATTTTTCTAACCAGAAATCTCAGCTCCACTGATGTGCCTGCAAAGGAAGGTAAGAGGAACAGTGTGAAATCTATCCCCTACGTAAATCTTCATTACCTTCTGCTGTTCTTGTTCCAAGATGATTCAATTACATATTATGTTCTCAGGTTTTTTTTTTTTTAACTTTAGGGTTGCTTATGAAAAATTAAACTAGTTACATGAAAGAGATTATATTGCTGTTCTTCTACATCTCACAAAAAAAAATGAATAATCAGACACCAGAATAGACCAATACAAGTTATTTTTATTTAAACTTCAGATTAGTTTATTGGTGGGGCTTATGTACTTGTACATTGCTAAAACAAGTTTTCCTAAAATATCAATACAAAAATGTAATTAGATCTTCTTTCGAGGTCTTATTTCCTCCAATCTACAGATATAAATTGCTTTCTAAAGACTCTCTTTACATTACCAAATAATCCATATTGCTTAAATTTTTGTATGTGGTAAACACAACCCTGTCTGTATTACTACACTCAGGCATGTTTAAATTCAGATTCAATTGGCTTCAATTGTGGTGGCTTCAGTCAACTGAAAAGGGATTTTAATCTCAAATATATGCTTTCAATGGTTCAAAGGATTTTAGAATTTAACTCTACTTTTTCAGTTGGCTCTTTAAGTGATATAGGGATGGGTGAGGAGAACACAGGCTCATCTTAATTATAACATAATTCAAAATGAACCATTTGTAGCCATGATTCTCAAAGCCCCTAAGCAATGCAAACTGGTTAGCATCAACTCTTTATAGACTAGCGGCTTTCTATTTATACAGTGTTTGTATTTTGAGTCTTAAAGTCATTAAGTTCAATTTAATACATTTTTTGAGCACCTACTTGATGTCAGTGCTTGCCAGGTAGTGGGGGAACTCTCTGAGATAAACACAGTACAGTTTAGTTAGATACAACACAGTCTGGCCAATTATAAGAGGAAAGGCAAAGTTCAATGAGCAACATGGAAGGAGCACCTAACTCATTGGTGGCTGATTAAAGACACACTTTCCAGAAGACCTACTATTTTCCTTGAAATTGTGAAGGCACAATGCACATGCAAAGCAGTAAAGAGGAAGAGTGCTCCAGACAGAAGAGGATTTGAGGGGAAAGAGATGAGGCTGGAAATATAGGAACCTTCTAAGTTATTTAGCATCAAGTCCATTTTGTAGCTTTGTACCTGGATCAGTTTAGTCTGCAGGTCTCCTGCTACGTGGTAAGTAGGCATGTAGACTCTAGAGTCAGGCCACTTAGGTTGGAAACCCAGCTCTACTACTTCAATGATTCATTTATCTGTTCATTAATCAGCAATCATTTATTGATTGTCCACTATGTTCCAGGGATTGTTCAAACACAAGATACAACAGTGAACAAAACTGATGAAACCCTTGTCATCATGTAGCTTATAATCTAGTAGGAGGAGGTAAACAACATGAATAACCACAATATTTGGTACTTTAGGGCAGGATATAACTGGGAGTATAGTGGAAGAGAGCCCTGGTGTTACGATTTTAAGTAGAGTGGTTAGGATAGTCATCAATGAGAAGGTGACATTTGAGCAAAGACTAGAAAGAAGTGATAGAATTCATTGTGCAAAGGTGTTTTTTTTTCTTTCTTTCTTTGTATTTTGAGACAGAGTCTTGCTCTGTCTCCCACGCTGGAGTGCAGTGGCCTGATCTCAGCTCACTGCAACCTCCGCCTCCTGGGTTCAAACGATTCTCCTGCTTCAGCCTCCTGAGTAGCTGGGACTACAGGCGCCTGCCACCACGCCCAGCTAATTTTTATGTTTTTAGCAGAGACAGGGTTTCACCAGGCTGGTCTCGAACTCCTGACCTTGTGATCCGCCCGCCTTGGCCTCCCAAAGTGCTGGGATTACAGGTGTGAGCCACCGCACCCAGCCTGATTGTGCAAAGATCTTAAGGTAAAATTGTGACCAGCTCTATAACCTTGGGCAAGTTAACATGTCTCTGATTCAGTTTCCTCTGTTAAATGCAAACAGTAATAATAATAATAATAATAATGTCATAGGGTTGCTGTGATAATTAAATGAGTTAGTGAATGTATCTATTCCTAGAACAGTGTCTGACACAGAGTAAGCATTATCTAAGTACTTGCTACTATAACTGTTATTTTCATGCTATTTTTAAACTGGGTCTCTGGTGCTGCTTCTTTCCTTGTAAAATGTCTGCACAGTTGTCCCTGTTTCCTTTCTTTGCCTCACTGTTAGAGAGCTGCTTCAACAGCAAGACTTATCACTCAGTGTCCAGTGTATGTCCCTAATCTGTTATCTTCACACGGTCTCCACTGCCATTGGCCTAATCTAAGGTGTTCTGTATTACCCAAAAGCCTCACAGTTTGTCTCCTTGCCTCCTTTCTTGTTCTACTACAGACAGCTCTTCATGCAGTGTTATCTTTTAAATGCGAAGCAAATCATGTTTCTTTCCTGCTTAAAACATTCAAGCTTCCCCTTGCATTAAAGATAAAATTCAAACTTATTCTTTCATTCTGCAAAGCCCTATGTGGTCTGGTCCCTACCTCCCTCTGCTCCAGCCAAACTGACCTTGTCCTGGTTACTTGAAAGGGCTGTGCTTGTTCCTTCCGTGCAGCATTTCCTCTTGCTGTTCCCTCAAACTAGAATGGTCTCACTTATATTTGCATAGCTGGTGCTTCCCTGCTATTCAAGCATTAGCTTAAAAGTCATCTCTTCAGAGAGTCTTTCAGTGACCACTCAATCTAGAGGCAATCTCCAGTCACTCTCCATTACATTAGCCTGAATTGTTTTCTTCGTGGGGTTCTCTTTCTATTTGTTTATCTGGTTCTTCACCTCTAGATTGCAAGAACATGAATTTTCTCTGACTTGCTCATCATCATTTTCCTAGGACCCAGCACTGTAACTGGCCCTGTTGAATGAATGAATGAATGAATGAATGAATTAATCAAAGGCATTGTCTTAGCTGAAGACTCAGAGATGGGTAAGACACTGAGGCTTCTCTCAGATCAGATTATGCATACAAACTGATGCTGGCAATCATTATAGCGACAAGGAGGGCACCCTCATCTATCAGGTATTTAAGTTTCACAGTCACAACAGACGGCTTTGGGTTCTGCTATTCCTTACCAGTGCATATATTTAAAAATATATTTCGTTTCCTGAATGTGTTCTGTTGATTCTACCTCACTATCTTTGTACATGTTTGGAATACATTTTCCTACTTTGTCCACCTGGAAAATTCCAAGTATTACTAAAGAACTAACTTAAATATCACCTGCTATAAAATTATTTTTCTGAACTACCTGCTTTATGGAACCACTGGAATTCCTGCAAACCTCAACTTCGGTGCTTCTCATGCCACGCTACGATTATTTATCTACAGACATTTCTTTCTGTTCCAACCTATGAATGCTCTTAGAGTAGGGAACATATGTTAAAAATCCTTGTATACATAATGCTTCATGTCATAGGTGCTCAGTGCTTGGTTAATGGGTTAATGAAAGGACAGAATTTTTTGCTATTCGTCTCATGTACTACAATAGCATTAAAACAAGTGTGCTGATATGATCGAGTCTAGACCCAGAACCTGGGGTTTGAACAGGTACGCTGTTTTTAAAACAAAAGACTACATATCTTTGTAATTGGAGTAGACTGGCGCTGAATAAAACTATGACACAGAAGTGGGCTTGATAGAATAGAGCTTTAAAGATTGAACTCATGTTTCATTTTAGAATGGGGTACTGTCGTCTCAATTACTTAATCAATAGATGAACTGACAGGCTTCAGGACAATTACAATTTATCCTAAAGCTAAAATTAAATATTATGGAATAAAATGTAGTCTTGTGTCACAACTGTCTATATGTGATGTAAATAAAGACATAAATCTCTCTCTCAATCTTTAAAATGGGTCATAAAAATATGCAGTTCAAACCTAGGTAACAAAAATGGAACAAAATTTATGGCATAACTAGTTTATAATATAATCTTTAAAAATTTAAGATATTTATAGGCACAAATGAAGTCAAATTTATACCAAAAATGTGAAGCATAAATTATGGCAATACTTATCAATTTTAGTCATGTTGTAAACACTCTCATTTAATTATATCAAATGTCTTTCAGAAAAATAATTTAAGGTGATTTACAAAAGTCATAATACCCCCCCAAAAAAACAGATAAGTTAGAAAAATTAGAATTATAGACTTTTTCTAAAAAATATATTTTTAGTTATTTTGGAATTATTACTGGCACTATGAGGTAAAAGTAAAATTTGACTGTTTCCTGTTAGCAATGGCAAAAATAGTAACATAATAATGTATGTATCTCTATCAGAAAAAAGAATGCTTGCTTCAAGAACAGAAAAAGTTTTCCTAACATTAATTCTAAAGTAAGCCTGTCACCTATAAGAGTTGATATAAGGTAGATCATGTGGCCTAAAGAATAATATTCCAGGAATTAATGAAGAAAAATCTCAACAACAACAACAGTAATAAAGACAGCAAGGATGCCGTTTCTAGGATACTCATGTGATACCTAGCCTATGCCTGGCTGTATTCTAGGGACTTTATAAGATAGTATTTGCCTTTATTCTCTATTATCTTTCAAAGTCACCGTTTTTAAGGGAGAAAAGTGTTCAAAATGACACAATAACAATTTGAATACTTTTCTGACTCTAAGGTTTACGCATTTGCCACCATAACATGGTGGTAATAAATGTAGAGGTGGTTCATAGTGAAGCAGGAAAAGGGTCTGGAGGCAGGGAACCTAAGGAACTCCTAGAACTCAATTAAGGAAAAACCTGAACCACCTTCTTCTTCTTTTTTTTTTTTTTTTTTTTTTTTTTTGAGACAGAGTCTGGTTCTGTCATCTAGCCTGGAGTGCAGTGGTGTGATCTAGGCTCACTGCAACCTCTGCTTCCTGGGTTCAAGCAATTCTCCTTGTCTCAGCCTCCCAAGTAGCTGGGATTACAGGTGTGCACCACCACACCCAGCTAATATTTGTATCTTTAGTAGAGACAAGGTTTCACCATGTTGACCAGGCTGGTCTTGAACTCTTGACCTCAAGTGATCCAACTGCCTTGGCCTCCCAAAGTGCTGGGATTATAGGCGTGAGTCACCAGGCCCAGCTGGAAAAACCCAAACCTTCTAAGCCCACATAAATAAATTTGTAACTTCATATCATCTATTGCAGGAAACATAATCTTCACATGCATAGGGTGTACACCAAGTAAATAACTTTGTAACTGTACTTCATCCTCTTCATTTACATAGGGGATACACAAAGAAACCAATGGGAAACTTCTAGAGGGATTTAAACCCCAGAAAATTCTGTAAGCAGCACTCTTGAGCTGCTTGCTTGGGCCCCTTCTCACCCTGTGGAGTGTACTTTCGTTTTCAATAAATCTCTGCTTTTGTTGCTTCATTATTTCCTTGCTTTGTTTGTGCGTTTTGTCCGATTCTTTGTTCAAAATGCCAAGAACCTGGACGCCCTCCACCAGTAACAGTAGTTCAGATTATAAAATTAAAGCAAAAGTCATCAAGTACAACTTACTGGGAATTATGCTAATCTATTTTAAAATGTTGCTTTCTTCTGCTTGTAAGTTGCTACCTGGATAATACTTAGATATCCTGTAGTATATGGATACCATTCACCACCCTTCTTCCTTCCTTTCATGAGCAGCTGGACAACCACACACTTTGCACTTGTACTCTGACAGCGTCATGAACTGCCAATATGCAAACTGAAGCTCAGTACTGCTGCACAATCACTATGCTAGGTATTCATATCTCATTTAACCTCACTATGAAGGGCCATTATTCTGTTACTATTATTGTTTCAACAAATACTGAGTGCATATTTGCAGTATACTGGGAACCATACTATGTATGTAACCACATGTTTTACAAAAATGAAAGTGGAAGTGTCAACAGTTATTACATGAGTTGAAAATCCTACCCAACAATTTAGCCATACACCTCGATTACTTGTATGAACAGTGGGCAGTTTAATCTCTATGGGAAATATTCAATAATGTTTTTGACATTTATAAACTTTTGCATAAAGTACACAGAAATGGATAGAGTAATGAATTTATAATATGTATACTCAAACTTCCATCATTTATGCTTTCCCCAAACCACTAATTATCACAATTGCCAAGCCAGACCCAGCCATTTTACACACACTGAGACAGGACAAGTAAAAACTATCATTTATTTGGGGAAGATGACTTGGTGACATTAATGCACCGATTAACATATTTTCTAAAAATAAAAGAGTGTAAAAGGGCATGAGTAATTTTCTGGTTTGCTTCATGGAAGAATTAATGCTTATCTATAACAGAAGATCAACATTTTTTAACCAAGAAATCTTAAATTGCATGGAAATTGTACTTCAAATATCATCTATCCTGGAACGTTGCAATTTGTGAAACTTGCTTTGGCGTTTTCACCACTGGGTTTGTGAAGGAAATGTCTTATAATCAGCGGTAGAAATGTGCTTCTAAAAAGCCTTACAGAAAATACATTCTCAGGAAGATCTTAGAACAGGTAATGTAAGCTCCCCAATTGCAATTTCCAGCATTAAAGAGCATTGTTATTGATGTTTTATACTTCACCTGACTAACCACAAAAGGTGAGAACCCTTCCACCTAAAATACTCAGAGTCACTGCTCCTTGGCTCTTCTCTTTCACTTACCTGATGTGTGGCTTTGGAATTTAAGTCTAATTGTCCTCAGTTGGAAGTAAATAGCAAATTCTTTCAAGGAGGAAGTAATACACAAAGTTATAAATGCCTGAATCTTGCACTCTCCAGCACCTGCTGCTACCTACAGCAACTCCACCCTGGTTGTAATGGGCAGTTTCTTCAGAGGGCTAGTATGCTTGTTGCATTCTTGAAACCATATTTTTAATATATTTATCCAAAAAAGACTAGGTGGCACTGAGTTACCATTACACATAGATCACCAAAGAGGTTATTTCATAGCAGGGATTTATTTTATGTTGTCAAAATGAGAGAATACTCTAAATAAATTGAAACTGGACTTTATTGGTTTCTCTCTTCCAAGAAAAGGAAATTATTTTCCTGGAGTGATGTAGGATCATGAAGGCAGTGTTATTATTCCTCTGGATGTTTTGTTTAGTAGTCAGGAAAAGGAATGAAATTAACATTTATTGAGCTCTGTATAGAAGCTGGGTACTGTAGTAGGCATCTATATGGATTATATTTAATTGAATTTCTATAACAATCCTGAGAGGTTTGTGTCATAATTCTTATTCTTTACTCTCTCTCTCTCTCTCTCTATATATATATATATATACACACACACACACACACACACACATATATATATATATATATATTATTATTTTTTTTTTTTTGAGACGGAGTGTTTGCTCTTGTCCCCCAGGCTGGAGTTTTGCAAAGGCACAATCTCGACTCATTGCAACCTCTGCCTCCCGGGTTCAAGCAATTCTCCTGCCTAAGCCTCCCAAGTAGCTGGGATTACAGATGCATACCACCATATCCGGCTAATTTTTGTGTTATTAGTAGAGACAGGGTTTCACTATGTTGGCCAGGCTGCTCTCGAACTCCTGACTTCAGGTAATCCACCCACCTCGGCCTCCCAAAGTGCTGGGATTATAGGCGTGAACCACCGTGCCCGGCCTCTTATTCTCTACTATAAAATACTAGTAGCATCTCATATCTGCTATGCACAGATCAGCCATGTCGGTCAATATGTTATTTATATGCGTAATACATTTAATTACTGTAATGGTCTGATTTGTTGAGAGTGTCTATGTAAGAGAAAAAAGGGGTGATCACTCTTAGTTCCAACAAAAATAATTTAGCAGTCATTTCTAGGACCTAGGTAAGTGACAATTTTAATTTAGCAAGCAGAAACCAAATCAAGTACATTATCACCTGCATAGATAACACCTATATGGGCAAGCATAAATTGGTTAACTTAGGGCAAATTATATGTAAGGTAGAACAAACATAATAAGGAACTAATATAATTCTGCTGTTTGGCAGAATAGTCTAACTTGTATTCCAGTAGACAGCAAGTTTTTCAGAGCAGATGTAAAAAATCAATGAACTTGAGATTTAAATAAATATAAGAAAAACTGCCATGGGCTTTCACTATTCAAGGAATATTGATACAAACATTTCTACCTCCATGACAAGTCTACTCTTTAAAGGCTTGGGTATCCTCAATGATATCTTCAAAATACCTTAGGGAGAGAAAACAAGAAACTTCCTTAAGATTAAATAATAACCCTGAGTCCTGAATTCTGGTTTGCCAAATAACATTCTGAAAATAAAATCCTGGGGCCAGGATCAACACAATGGCCTATAAAAGCAGCATTTCTGTCCGCAGGACAGGACACCCTGGGTGAGACAGGAAAACACTCTCTCTCTCTCTCTCTCACACACACACACACACACACACACTACACAGACCTCTGTCTCCTAGAAAGATGGAAAGACTGTCAATCTGAAATCTGTTTCAACAGTAACACTGTCACCAGAACTCAGATGATAATGAACTCCTCAGAGGTGTTTCCTTGCATTCCTACCAAATAGCTCACATCATCCTTGCCAACAGGATCTTAATTTTTTTTCTGCTATGAATAAGTGTGCCTGAAAGGGGATGATAGGCCAATGAGCTCCTCCCCAGACCCATATTGTGGATCTTGGTTAGGGGAAACCAGCCATAGTAACTCCCTTCCCCTTGTCTAGTGATTTCCTTAGACCTGGCAGGATGATGCAAAACTGGCCAATATATTGTGGGAATCCCGGTGGAAGGTTTCTTGGAAGTTCTACCTGCTTTGCTAAAAAGGTACACAAAACAGATGTGTATTTTCTGTCTCTGGTCAATGCCATGTGCTCATAATGTTGGGAACAGTCACCTTGAAGCCATGCAGCGAGCCACAGTGAAAGGACAATCAAATAAGCTGAGAAACGTACAGAGAGACAGGGAGAACCTGCTTAGTGACTGATCCTTGTAGCAGTCCTACCAGCAATCCCTTGTTATGTTAGCTAATAAATTTCTGTTATTTTGGTTGGAGTGTGTGTCATCTGAAGTTTATTGAGAACTACTTGACAGAGGGTCCTGCTAGCCTTCCTTAGGCAGCCACCCTCTTTATCACATATGATGCTGTCCACAATTCATGTTATCTTCATTTCTCAGATGCCTAAATTGAAGAACCAATGTAAAAGGGTGTTGTTAACATTTGCCAAGGGAGGTTGCAGAACTAATAATCTAACTGAAATGGCACTGACTCCAAGGCAATACTTAACTACTACATCATGCTTGCATATACAATAAAAGGGTTGGTGACTATTTGAGGAAACTAGATATAAGAAGTCCCAGAGTTCATAAAATGGATATAAATGTATATATTTTTTGGAACCAAATCATGAAGTCAAAGAAATTCTAGGAGCCTCCAAATAATGGACAGATATTGTGAATGTAACAATCCCTTGGAAATTGTGCTGTAGTAGAGATAATGTTATCTGTGAAACTTACCATGTTTTCTTCCAACATAGAAGAGGACTGCATATCTCAGTCTTCCTCTTTCCTCACTTGAGCCATGTGTTTAAAATGGAAGAAGCCTAAAATATAACAATCTGTGAAAAGGCCAATTGCTTTGGAGTTATTGATTTCTGTGTGTGCAAAGGAAATGTCTTATAATAAGTACAAGAAATGTGCTCTTTGCAGGATTACAGGTCTTATACTCTCAAAACAGGTAACATCTCAGAACAAGTAAGGCAAACATCCTAAATACAATTATCTAGCATTAAAGAAATTTAAAATTGATACTTTATTACCTAATCGTCCACATCAAATTCATTGTCAAAATTAATTTTATTCAAATAATACCAAGCTGGTTACCTTCATAGAACTTCTATTCTAATATGGTACACAAGTAAGGAAGAAATAAAAAAAGGTGGAATAAATTAGCTAGTATTAATTTGTAAAGAAAGAAATTAATGGATGCAAAGGGGTATCACTTGCAGAATGGCAGATACTGAAAATTTGTGATAGGGCTGACTTGGAAATCTGTACACTGAAACTGACTTTTTTTTTTTTTTTTTTTTGACACGGAGTTTTGCTCTTGTCTCTCAGGCTGCAGTGCAGACGTTGCACTGCAACCTCTGGCTCCTGGGTTCAAGCGATTCTCCTGCCTCAGCCTCCCGAGTAGCTGAGATTACAGGCACATGACACCACTCCCAGCTAATTTTTGTATTTTTAGTAGAGACGGGGTTTCACCACTTTGGCCAGGTTGGTCTCGAACTCCTGACCTCAGGTGATCTGCTTTGTTTGATATCACACAAAGTTCATTTTGTTTGATATTAATATAGGGACTATATCAACTCCAGATTTCTCTTAGTTAGAGATTACATGTTATGTGTTTTTTTCCCCTTTCAATAATTTTTAACTTAACTGTGTCTTTATAGTTAAAGTGAGTTTCTTATAACAAGAGTGCGGTTTGGTCTTGCTTTTTAATCCAGTGTGACTATCTTCCCTTTTTTATTAGCGTGTTTAGACCATTTAGACATAATTATTTATATGGCTGGACTTATATCTTACTAATGATTACTGTAATCCCATCGGCTCTTCGTTCCTTTTCTTTCCTGTTTCCTTGTCATCTTGTTGATTCACAAATTCATTTCGCCTTTAAGATTTTATTTTAACGACTTGTTCATTAATTAAAACTTTGTTGTTATTATTTTAAATAGTTGCTCTAAAATTTGTCATATATATATTTAAATTATCATAGTTTATTTTTAAATAATACATACCACTTTATGTGTAATGGGAGGTGCTTCAGATATTTGACTTTCATTTCCTTATGTTTGATTTATCAACCTATATAGCATTTCTGGTGCTCCTGTTTCCTTTGTGCATTTCCTACCTTCTATTTAATACAATTTTCCTCTGGTCAAAAACTTCCTGTATAGTCCTCATATTGTTGTTGTTGGTAAATAATTCTCTCAACTTTTCTTTTCCTTAAAATACATTTATTTTGCTTAAATTATAAAAAGATATTTATCTAGATATTGAATTCTAGGTTGATTTTTTTTTTTTTAATTCAGTGCTTTAGTTCTATTGCACAGTTTCAGGCAATGTCAGCATTAACTATTTGATTTGTTTCTGTGTCCATTTTGTGTCTTTTTTTTTCCTCTGGTTATTTTATTTTTTTCCTATCATCCAACTTGCAGCAATTTGATTACTAAATGTTTTGGTCTGGTTATTTTTGTGATCATTGTGTTCCTTGAACTTTTTGTACCCATGGGCTTATTTGAAAAGATGTCAATCATATCTTTTCAAATATTCACTCAGCCTCAACCTCTAAACAGTTCTTCTGAGACTCCAATGTTACATTGCTTAATATTGTCCCATAGATCACTGAAACTCTATATATTCTTTCAATCTTTTTTAATGGATGTGCTAAATTTGGATAGTTTCCATTGTTATGCCTTCAAGAAGTACGCTGATCTTTTCTTCAGCTGTGTCTTATTTGATATTAAACCAAATAGTGCTTTTTTTTTTTTTTTTTTCTTCAGATACTGTACTACCAGAACCAGCCATTTCATTGGGTCTCTATATATAGCATTTTATTTTTTTCCTCATTATATACATGTTTCTTTTAAACTCTTTAGCATAATTATAATAGCCATTAAAACATTTTTTGCATTAATCATCATCTTTGTCCTTTATGACTGTTTTATATGGCCTACATTTTCTCCTAAGGGTCATATTTGTCTGCATCTTTACATGTTTGCTAACTTCTCAATAAATGTTGGTTATATTCACATGCTGAATTTTGTTGTCTTCCTATAAAGAGTACTAGACTTTCTTCTGACAGGAGTTACTTGCTGTGGATCAGCCTAACTTTTTAGACTTGTTATCACATAGATAGAGTAGTCTTCAGTCTAGGGCTACTTTATCACTATTAAGGCAGGACCCTCTGGTGTCTCTACTGAATCATCCAGGAATTTAACAAGGACTTTCGTCTCTGTTCTGTCAGAACTTGAACACCTCCTACCTGTGTTCAGTTTGCAGCTCCATGTTTGTTCTTTGCTATCCTGATGGCATTTTACTCTACATATGCCTGGTGTGATATGCCAGAGTTAAAGGACACTCTAAGTGGAGGTTCAGTGCTCTTTCTTGGACAATTCCCTTCCTTCTGGCACTCTGCCTTTCATATTGCAGTTGCGTTAGCTTCTTCAACTTCTGATCTCTGTCTCCTCAACTTATCTAGATCACTGTGTTTTGCTTGGAATTCCTATTTTTGCATGTGAATGTATAAAGCGTCTCAGGCAGAAAACCAAGGTAATTATACAGCTTGCCTTTTCTGTTTCTTTTCTCTCAGGGATTACTGTCCTCTTCCTGTTTATCATGTCTGAAAACACTCTAAAAATATGGCCTAGTTTTCATTTCTTGTTTGTGGGACAGTAAGTCTGGTCCCAGATGCTCTATAACTACCTAAAGCAGAAGTCTGAAAAAGTTGACTTTTGAGTGGTGTCATGGAGGGAATGAGTGAGCTAACTATGTGGATATCTGGAGAAAGAGCTTTCTAGTAATAATAACAGCAACAAGTACAAAGTACCTAAGGCATCTGTGTGCCTGGCAGATTTAAGGTAATGTGGATAGAGCAGGAACAAGTAAGGGAGAAGAGCAAGAGTTGAGATCAGAGATTGAATTGGAGCCAAATCATACAGGAATTTGTAAGTTACTCTAGGGACTTTGGCTTTCACTTTGAGTGGCATGAGAAAACTTATGAGGGTTTTCAGCAGGACAGTGACCATGATCTGACTTTATTTTAACAAAATCATTTTGCCATTGTGTAAATGTTAGACTAAAATGAGGCAAGGGTAGAAGCAGAAACACCAGTCAGGAAGCTGCTGCAATTACCTGGAAAATACACGACGGTGGCTTGGACATGACTGTCATTTATTGGTTATGAAAGTTGGTATAATTTAAAAGATTTAGGAGATTTTGAGATTCATTTGTAGTGCTATTCTGTGCCCTTCTCCTTGCAAACATAACAAAACAAAGAAAAAGATATGCTTTCATTTCTCTATAACAGAAGGGATTTAATTCCCTATTTAACTGTAAGATAATAAAAAATAAAACAAATCTAGATAGAGTATGACATATAGGATCCTCTCTCATTGACTTGTCTTTACCCTGCTTTTCCCACTATCAAACCATTGTAGCTGTAGGGACTAATGTTTTGCTGTTAAAAGTTCTTTCTGTTCAATTTCCACTTGGGTTACACTTTAAAAAAAAAAAAATAAATGGACTGGGCGAGGTGGCTCAAGCCTGCAATCCCAGCACTTTAGGAGGCCAAGGCAGGAGGATCATGAGGTCAAGAGACGGAGACCATGCTGGCCACCAAGGTAAAACCCCGTCTCTACTAAAAATACAAAAATTGGCTGAGTGTGGTGGTCAGTGCCTGTAGTCCCAGCTACTCAGGAAGTTTAGGCAGGAGAATCGCTTGAACCCAGGAGGCAGAGGTTGGAGTGAGCCAAGATCACGCCACTGCACTCCAGCATGGTGACAGAGTGAGACTCTATCTCTAAAATGAAATGAAATGAAATGAAATGAAATAAAATAAAATAAAATAAAATAAAATAAAATAAAAGCCGGGCATAGGGACTCATGCCTGTAATCCCAACACTTTGGGAGGCCGAGGGAGGTGGATCACAATGTCAGGAGCTCAAGACCAGCCTGGTCAAGACTGTGAAACCCCATCTCTACTAAAAAAAAATACAAAAATTAGCCGGGCGTGGTGGTCGGCGCCTGTAATCCCAGCTACTTGGGAGGCTGAGGCAGAGAATAGCTTGAACCCGGTAGGCAGAGGTTGCAGTGAGCAGAGATCACACCACTACACTCCAGCCTGGGCTACTGAGTGAGACTCTGTCTCAAAAAATAAATAATAAAATAAATAAATAAATGTACATGATCAGTGCTTAAAACAAATTATATGCTCAATTCACCTTTACCTTTGAGCTTGTAATATTTAAATTACTAGCCAAAGGGTCACTGTTGAGACCTAGGTTCTCATGGAATAGAACTAGGGCAGAAACTTCTATCATAAGCGGCAAGGACTTCATTTATACGGAAGAATGAGACAATTGGAAATCCACTACAGAGAATTAAGGGTCAAATGCCAGGGGGAACAAATGTAAAAGCAACGCCCAAAGGTCCAGTGTGGACGATTAATTTCTGAGAACAGCGAGAGTTGGGAGGGCATCTTAATGGGAGAAAGAGGAAGTTGTAGCTAGCAAACAAGTTCAATATGAGGTCATGGAAGTAGTTGCTAAGAATAACCTCTGGCCTGACATTGTTTCAGTGGATATACTATGCTTTGTGGTTGTTTGTGTGTATGTGTGTGTGTCTGCATGGATATAAGTTTTTCTGGCTTAAAGTGCCAGTAGCAAGCCTCAAGCCTCAGATTAGAGATCAAACAGATAAAACTGCATGCCTGGTTGTTAATGCATTAATGAGTGTTTAAATAGAATGCACCCCAAGGGGCAAAATCATGCACTTTACAATGTATAATGTGGTTAGATGTGTTTCCACATTAGAGTTATACACATCTAATATAGCATACAGACAAAATATCAGTGTAAATGGGTAGTTCACTCATGCAAACATCTAAAACAGACATTTTATGAAACCAAGGTGGGGGTGGGTGTTGGAATCCACTGCCTGCTGTTTTTCTGATTTGTTCCTAAAGCTCATTAGATGCTCTGCATCTCCTCCAGGGAATGAATCTCATCTTCAGACAATGTTAAACTCATTCTTTTGAGCAGAGGTGAAAAAGCTATTTCCCCACTGGAGTTTTCAAAGGCAAACATTTCCTGCAGGAAATCAAACATTTCTAGACTTGACAAGGAAGCTAAGTATATTCAGTTTAGCAAGTAGCTGCCCATGGGAAACCTTGTACACCTTCATACACAGCTTCAGGCCTCTCCTGGGGATGACAAAGCTATTAGTTTTAAAAAGGACAAGGTCTTGACAAACCAACTTGCTTGCTGCAAATGCTGGCATTGTCAAAACAGGAAGGGATAATCTTGGATGATGAAGATTGGAGCCTAGAGCAGCTTGATTTCCTGATTAGCACATATATGAATATGTCTATTTTTCCCTTCTTCTGAAACGAACATATCTGATAACATAAGGCTCTGAATTCTGAGTTTCTGATTTTGGCGATTTGTATTTTGTGATTATTGGTTTTTTCTTTCAAATTTTCTCAGCCATTTATTTAACAAATATTATTTGAATACCAAGCATCAGTCACACTTGATGGGCATTAACTATATTCTATGGGACAAGAAGTCACAAACCATTTGGTCTTAAATCCTAGTGCTAACGGTAGGTAATAAATCAGTAAACAAATGCAACACAAACCATGCTAAGAGCTATGAAGGAAATGAGAAGGGAGATGAATGAAAAAAGGGAAGATTCCTTTAAGTAGGAAGGTCAGGAACAGTTTTTGAGGATGTCACTACTAAATTTTGATCTATATGCTGAAAAGAACACAACCATTTGCAGAGCAGCAGGGAGACTATGTGAGCCGAGGGAACAAATGAAAAGGCTCACAGGCCGGAAGCTGAAACAAAGTCTGTGTGGTGGCCGTTGAGCAAGGAAGAAGAAGAGTGGCCTAAGAGGAGGTTGGATCAAGTCCAGGGTCAGATGACATTAGACCCTGCAGAGAGTGGTAAGATGTTGAGATAGTATGCACAGAACAATAAGCAGACAAATCGTTGCTAGCAGGTAGCATGCTTTCTGTTTATTCACAGAAGCCTTGTTTTGTCAAAAATCCTTTCTCTGTTATTTTCCTTTCTTCACCCTGACCAGTCTTGCATTCCCTCCTTAGAATAGTGATTTGCTGAGAGAGAGAGAGGGAAAGAGGGTTGGTTTTTACAATAATCATGGCTTAAGAGGATGAAAATGCCTTTTCCAGAAATGATGACTGAAAATGTGAATCAAGAAACAACAGGAGTTTCGTAAACGTTCCATCAAAATATGATTTTCAAAAAAATAAAAAACACGTTTTGCAAGGAGGCTCTTCTAACAGAACATCTTCCATTCCACCCCTTTCTGAACTCTCCAAAGATTATGTGGTTTGCTGTAAATTTCCCCTTGCTCAGAAATTCCCACACTTGGCAGATCATCAGAATTTCTTGGGTACCTTAAACATATATTTTACTCCCTCTCTCTCTCTCTCTGACACACAAACACACAAACATACAAAAAAGAGATTATTCCTGGCCTCCTAAAAATTCTACTCCTGAGGTATTGCTCACCTTGGCCTCTGTTGTTTCTGAGGCATACTCAAGGGGGATTCACGTCCTCTCACAGTCTATCTGCCTCTAATCTGTTTCACCTCAATCTGACCTCCACTCTGCCAACAGACTAGCTTATAAATGAGAAATCTAATAATATTACTCATCTATTCAAAAACAGTATTTTATTCCATACAACATCAATTCAAAACCACTTGAGATGTCATTCTGCATAGCTCCATCTTCCACATCATCTTCATCATAGTTCACGATTATAATAAAAAAGTGTAAGAGAAAGCCTAACAGACAGGTATGTGTTTTATTCTATTTTTATTTTTTCTGTTTGTTTAAACAGAAAAGCACAGCAGTTAATGATACTACATTGAGCAGTGATTAGGTGACCTGAAGCTCACACATAAAGGAATAATCTAGAAAGAATATTTGTTGATCTGAATCTGCACTTGCTTACTTGAAAAGTTTATTGGCCCAGTGTCAAACATCCGATAATTGCCTACCATTTAGATAATGATGTAACTTCATATATGTTTTAATTATATAAAGGGTACTCTATATATTTTTGTTATATTTTAATACATCCTCAATATTGAAAATTCAAGCAATGTAGAAGTCTATAGAGCCAAGAGTAGAAGGGTACCTTATAGTCTTGCCAATTATCTCACTTTTCTTAGAAGAAATAACAAGTAAGACTTCGCTTACATCTTTCCAGATTTTTCAAAATTTATGTAAATAAATATATACAATACAAATATAAGTGGTCATGTTGTTTTGCTGTTTCTTTTTCCTGTGTGTGTGTGTGTGTGATATATTTCATAAGGTAATATATTTCAGTCTTTTTAACTTTTTAACTTTTATATTTTTAACTTTTATATTTCTTTTTTTTTTTTTTTTTTTTTTTTTTTTTTTTTTTTTTGAGACGGAGTCTCGCTCTGTCGCCCAGGCTGGAGTGCAGTGGCTGGATCTCAGCTCACTGCAAGCTCTGCCTCCCGGGTTCACGCCATTCTCCTGCCTCAGCCTCCCGAGTAGCTGGGACTACAGGCGCCCGCCACCACGCCCGGCTAGTTTTTTGTATTTTTTAGTAGGTACGGGGTTTCACTGGGTTAGCCAGGATGGTCTCGATCTCCTGACCTCGTGATCCACCCGACTTGGCCTCCCAAAGTGCTGGGATTACAGGCTTGAGCCACCGGGCCCGGCAACTTTTATATTTCATAATACGGAATACCAAAATCCATTTAGTCTTTTACTGATAGATATTAAAGTTGGTTCTAATTACTCAGTATCATGAATGAACATGAATCCTTTCACATTTATTTTTATTTACACTAAAAAACAAATATTTGATTTCTTACATATCTGTTGTTATATCCACTTTCTTATTCCTAGTTTTACTATTTGAATTATCTGTCTCTCACTACTTCCCTCTACCTCCTTCTTTTCCATTTGCTCTTTCTCATTAGTTAGACTTATGAAAAATTATCTTTAATAATTTCTTTTGAAACACTTCAAATTCTCTTTTACAATTTTTTTAAAACACTAATAAAAGTTATTTTATTAATCAAATATTGACTTCTGTTTTATTTTTGTATGTTCTTTTTTCTAATACTTGGAGCTTGTTGTGTAGATATCATTTACTCTTTTGCTAATAATTTTATTCATCTATATTTTCTCTTATTAATCAAATAATACAGTGAGCTGATTGCTTTCTATTCCTAAATAGTTGGCTATCTTTTAAATTTTGTTTTGAACCTAATTATTGTGGTGGTCCTGAAAGAAAAAGTATATTTGTTACATTTGAGGGCTTTTTTTTTTTTTTTTTTTTTTTGCCTTTTTTGGTCCATTTCTAATTTTTTCAGTTTTACTAAAGTGTAATTGACAAATGAACATGTGTATTTTAAAATATACAATGTGAAGATTTGACTTACATATACATAGTGAAATGATTATCACAATCAAATTAATTAACACATCCATCATCACTCTTAGTTACTATTTGTGTGTGTGAGAGAGATGAGGACACTTAAGATCTACATTCTTAGCAAATTTCAAGTAGACTATGTAGCATTACTAATTATTGTCAGCATGCTATGTATAAGATTCCCAAGACTTATTCATATTATAACTGAAAAAGTTTGCACCTTGTGACCATCTCCAACTCTTCAGCCCCTTGCAAACTCCATTCTACTCTCTGCTTCTGAGTTTGACTTGTTTTAGATTCCACATCTAAGTAAGATCATACGGTATTTGTTTTTCTGTGTCTGGCTTATTTCACTCAGCACAGTGTCCTACAAATTCATGCATATTGTCACAAAAGATAAGATTTTCTTTTTTATATGGCTGAATAATATTCCTGTGTGTGTGTGTGTGTGTGTTTAAAATTTTCTTCCATTCATCCACTAATGGACAGTTAGGTTGCTTCCATATGTTGGCTATTGTGGATAATGTTGCAATGAATATGAGGTTGCAGCTATCTCTTTAATTTGGGGAACCTCTATATTGTTTTCCATAATGACTATATCAATTTATATTCACACCAAAAGTGTAGAGGGTTCATTTTTCTCCACAATGTTGATAACACTTTTTATGTCTTGTCTTTTTCACATCCTAACAGCTGTGTGGTCATACTTCATTGTGATTTTTTATTTTCATTTCCCTGATTTTTATTAATGTTAGGCATCTTTTCATATGCCTATTGGCCATTTGTATGTTTTCTTTGGAAAAATGTGTACTCAGGTCCTTTGCATATTTTAAAAACTAGATCATTATTATTTGCTATTGAATTTTTTGAGCTTCTTATGTATTTGGGATATTAATCCCTTAGCAGGCAAAGCATTTACAAATATTTTCGCCCATTCTGTAAGTTGCTCTTTCATTTTGTTGATTATATTATTTGCTGCACAGAAGCTTTTCAGTTGGATGTATCCCACTTCTTTATTTTTGCTTTTGTTTCCTGTCCTTCTGGTGTCATATCCAAAATAATATTGCCAAGACCAATGTCAAAAACTTTTTCCCAAACAACACCATTTATTGAAGAAAATGTCTTTTCCCCATTGTGTATTTTTAGTGCCTTATCACTGTATCTGCATGGGTTTATTTCTGGGTTCTCTATTTTGTTCCATTGGTTGGTGTACCAATTTCTAATTTTTACAAACAAGAATTCTTACATGAAATAGGCCAAATCTCCAATTTGTGACAACTTCCTCCCCCCCAAAAAAAGCAAAAGCAAAAAGCAAAACTTGACTGAAGATAAAGAATGTTCACTTCACTAAGATCTGATTAATTCTGTAGACATTGATAGAATAGATCTTTACCCTTACCCTGACATCAGCTTTCTCTATGGGTTTAAGAGCAACTTTTTATTTCATTCTGAGCAGAACAATGAATGAGGATCAGCCTAAAATCTTGGAAGGAGATAGGAGAATATACATTCATTTGTGGAACATCATATATGAATAAATGTTGTCATTCTTTCAACAAATATTTATTGAGCAGTATGTTTCTAGACACTTGGGATTTATTAGCACAAATGGACAGAAAAATAATTCCTGTCCATGTAGAGTACTGGCTTTATTAGAAAATCCGTATAATAAATAATGATCAGAATACATCAATTATAAGGTATTTTGAAAGGTGATATGTGTTGTGGATTAAGGAAAGAGGGTATTAGTGTTCCTAAGTGCAATTTTAAAATAAAGCAGCCAGGATAGCACTAAGCATTTGCATTGAGCTCTGAGGGAACAAATATCTGGAGAAAGAGAATCCTGGGCAGAGGAAGAAGAAAGTTCCTAGGCTTTGTGGTAGGGGGCATTTTGGAGGACCCGAGAGGAGACCAGAGTGTGAGAAGAACTGAGCAGGGCAGGACACACTGGGAGAAGAGATCAGAGAGTTTGACAGGAGATAGGAAGCTATGTGAGGACTTGCATGTAATGAAAACTTGTGATCCATAAATATTTTTAAAACTAAAAATTTTTCTGAAGGTATTTTGGCTCAAGCATCCCTACTTGGATTTAAATAGTAAAAATGTCTTCCTTTCTTAAATTAATAATTCAACAACGTTCATGCTCTGACACAATCCTCCACTGAAGCCTGAGTTTTCCTACTTTCCCTTGAGCACCTTGGAGATAGGAAAAATGTGAAGATCTGCAGATTCTCAAGCTACTGGTATAGCAAAAATGCCAAGGGGTTTAGATAACAGGACAACTTTGGCCATAAACAGTTCCAAGGGTTTCTGGTACTATTTTTGCCTTCTTCTCTGTCTTCCCACTGTTGGCAGCTTCTCCTGTAATGTAATAATCCAAAGCTGTCATACACTTCTGAAGTAGTGCCAGACATCAATATGGCCTTTTAATTAAGTATGGACAATGACTTGTTTCCAGCAGTCCCACTGCAGACAACTTATTGATTTGCTTTTTAGTGTAGCATTTATAAAATGTACTAGATTGATAGCCAAACAGATTTAAGTCTTTTTTTTTTCCATGACTTTCTACTGTGGAATCTACCTAGCTAGAGCCTCAGCAAATCCTTCGACTTTTCCTCAATCCAGAATATATAGTATCCACATTAAATAAAATTAGTTGTTCACAAATACAAAATTAAAAAATAATCAGTTAAGATCAGATGTCAGGTACAGTGTAGACAGGAGACTAATAGTCTCATGATGTCAGGAATTATGACTGTTTATTTCACCACAACATACAGGTGCCTACATCGGAACTGATTAAATAGTTCTGGAATAAATGAATACATAAAAAGTAGATATGTTTTTGCAATAAGACAAGTGATAATTTGAGTATTGTTTTCTACCTAATTAATTCTGTGACATTGGCCATTGCATGTAACTTCTCTTTGCCTCAGTCTCCATCTGTAAAATGGGCATGACAGTACCACTTCATTGACTTATTGTGATAATTAAATATATTGAATACTTTGATCCATGCAGAAAACAGCCTATGCATTTACTCTTGCCACTTCTATGCTCCATCCTTGTTTCCTTGAAGACATACCCACATATGTCTTTTCACACAATTCTGCATGTAAAGTATCTTCCTGAGTGCCTCAGTGTGTTTGTTGACATCCTGTCTATTGTTCAAGTCCTGTCTCCTATGAGTGGCCTCCCCAAACCTCTCAGTGTGCCCAGAACTTCATTTGCAGCTGCCCACACTGCCTCTTGCCAGCTAGAGTCTCCTGCAGATGAAAATCCCTGAAGTCAAGGTATTCTGTTGGCAGGGTTTTCCATTGGGACTTCTTTTCCTTACTCAGTATGCAGTAAAAGAAAAACAAAGTGTTAAATTAAATTAAAATAATTGTGTAAAATTATGTGTATACATCTGGTTTTTAGACTCCAAGTTAATATACATTGCCCATTGATATGCAGCTTTCCTGTATCATAATCAGACTTCCATGAATCAGATGAAAAACAAGTATTTCTAGAACATGGCAGAGTATCCTCCTATCACTTGAACATTTACTTTTGGAAGTGTCACTTGCGGGCAAGCTTTTTCAATCCAATATTCCTTAGAGTCTCATCCTTCAAAATGAGTTAAAAATTGTACTTAATTCATACAGTTTCTGTGAGAACTATATAAGTTTAATACTTCCAAAGAACTTGGAATGATTCCCGGCCCATAGTGAATACTCATATATAATTGTTGTGATTATTATTATTCTCTTTATTTGCTATTATCTTCATTTTGAGGTGAGCCTATTAAGCATTTGATTGTACTATAGCATTATAATTAAGATGAAAGTGACTCTAACTTGTGGTTCTCTATAAATAGAAATTATTTAGTAACTGGCCAAGATGGAAAAATTGGGAAAAACTTCTTTAACAGATGAATGTCCGGCCTGATGTTGCCTGGCTTCCTACCCTCGATTCTGTGCCAACTTCCTGCCCTTCTCCATATGTACCCTACTCCCCAGGCATGCTGCTTCCTAAGGAAGACTCTCATCATTTCCACCATCCATTTATTCCATCTGATCACTCCTTACCTATACTACAAAATACAGTTGAAATCATCCTCCAATGAGCCTTCTGTGGCCATCTCTATTTATCCCAGTCTCATTGTAGTGGAAGTGTATGGGTGAGAGCTCAGAGTCTGGCATTAATTGGAACAGGCCTCCATCCTACTTCTGCCATTTATCGGCCACATGCTGTAGAGTAAGTTAGTTAACATCTCCAAGTCTTACATCTCAATGTCTCTTTATATGAAATGCACATACTTCTTAGAGTTGGTGTGAAGATACAGTGAGAGAATATATGTAAGTGCTTAATAAGATGTCTGCATAGAGAAGAGTGCTTTATAAATACTAGCCATTTAGTGGTCACTTCATTTGCCTTACTTCTTGACTTTCATAACTATTTACCACTTTGCAAACATTATAGTCATCTATGAGTATATCAATAGATATGCCCATCTCTAATACTATCTGATATACAAGAGGCCGTTAGTAAAGATTTTTGTATGAGGAAATGAATGAATGAGCTCCCTGTCTCAATTCTGGAAAGCATTGCGGTTTGGCAATGTCAAACCTCAGGCTGGCAATGTCAAGCACTGAGACTCCTGAAGTAGAGTTGCTAGACCTAGCAAATAAAAATACAGGGACTTAGCTAAATTTGAACCTCATATGAAAAGTAAACTATTTTTAGTAAAAGTATGACCCATACAACATTCAAGATATGCTTACACAAAAATTTATTTGTCGTTAGCAGAGATTCCAATGCAACTATCTCACACTTTAATTGGCAACCCTTAACTGAAGCGAGTTTCAAATCCATATGTCTTTCTGTTCCCATACCATGAATGAGAATGGGATTCAAGTCCATCTATGTGACACCCAGTCAAGGTCATGATAAACAAAAACAGGACTTAACAATATATTATTCATCTACTAGATTTAACTGTCAGCAAAACTCATTTATTTTTTGGGTTGTATTTAACAAATTTTTACTTTGTATTCAGGGGGTAAATGTTCAGGTTTGTTACATGAGTGCATGGGTACACTGCATGAGGCTGAGGTTTGGGGAATGGAGGGTCCCATCACCCAGATGGTGAGCATAATACCCAATAGGTGGCTTTTCAGACCACACCCTCTTCCTCCTCCCCCTAGTTGTTCCCAGAGTCTATTGTTCCCATCTTTATATCCATATGTACACATTATTTAGCTTCTACTTATAAATGAGACTATATGGTATTTGATTCTCTGTGTCTGAATTAATTTACTTAGGATAATGGTCTCCAGCTGCATCTATGTTGCTGCAAAGGACATAATTTTCTTCTTTTTTTATGACTGCATAGTATTCCATGGTATACATGCAGCACATTTTCTTTATCAAATCCACCATTAATGGGTACCTACATTGATTCTATATCTTTACTATGGTGAATACGGCTGCAATGAACTTACAAGTGCAGGTTTTTTGGGGTAGAATAATATAATTTTTAATAATTTATACCCAGTAATGGGATTGCTGGATCAAATGGTTGTTCTAAGTTCTTTGAGAAATTTCCAAATTGCTTTCCACAGTGTCCGAACTAATTTGCATGACCATGAACAGTGAATAAGTGTTCCCTTTTCTCTCATCCTCTCACCAGCATTTGTGTTTTTTTGACTTTTTAATTATAGCCATTCTGACTGGTATGCGATGGTATCTCATTGTGGTTTATATTTGAATTTCTCTGATGATTAAGTATGTTGAGCATTTTTTCATATTTTTGTTGGCCTCTTTTACATTTTCTTTGAGACATGTCTGTTCAAGTTCTTTGCCCATTTTAAAATTACATTATTTGTTTTTTTGCTTGAGCATTAGTTTAAATTCCCTGTGGATTCTGGAGATTAGACATTTGTCTGATGCATTGTTTGTAGATATTGTCACCTATTCTGTAGGCTATTTACTCTCCTGATAGTTTCCTTTGCTGTGCAGAAGCTGTTTAGTTTGGTTAGGTATCACTTGTCAATTTTTGTTTTTGTTACAATTGGTTTTGGGGATTTAGCCATAAATTATTTACTAAATCTTATGTAAAGAATGGTATTTCTTATGTTTTCTTCTAGAATTTTTGTAGTTTGAGGTCTTATATTTAAGCCTTTAATGTACCTTGAGTTAATTTTTGTATGTAGTAAAATGTAGGGTTCCAGTTTAATTCTTTTTCATATGAATGCAAAAGTTAGCTAGCTAGCTCTCCCAGCACCACTTATTAAATAAGGAATCCTTTCTCCATTGCTTATGTTTGTGGACTTTGTCAAAGATCAGATGGTTGTAGCTGTGCAGCTTTAATTCTGGGCTCCCTACTCTATTTCACTGATCGATGTGTCTGTTTTTGTACCAGTACCATGCTGTTTGATTACTAGAGCCTTACAGTATAGTCTGAATTCTGGTAATGGGATGCCTAAGAGTTTGTTCTTACTGCTTAGGTTTGCTGTGGTTACTCAGGCTCTTTTTTGGTTCCATATAAATTTCAGAATAGTTTTTCCTACTTCTGTGAAAAATGATGTTGGTAATTTGACAGGGATAGCATTGAATCTTTAAATTGCTTTGGGCAGTTATGGCCATTTTAACAATATTGATTCTTTCAATCCATGAGCATGAAATATTTTCCCATTTATTTCTGTCATCTCTGATTTACTTCCCCAGAGTTTCGTAGTTCTCTTTGTAGAGATATTTACCTCCTTGGTTAGATGTATTCCTAGGTATTTCATTTTTGTATGACAAATTGTTCATAATTGTCTCTGAACAATCATAAAAGGGATTGTGATCTTGATTTGACACTTAACTAGAACATTATTAGTGCATGGAAATGCTACTAATTTTTAGACATTGATTTTGTATCCTGAAACTTTACAGAAGTCATTTATCCCTTTTGGGATCACTTTAATGGAGTTTTTAGGGTGTTCTATGTATAGAATCATATCATCTGCTAACAGATAGTTTGAGTTCTTTTTTTTCATATTTGAATGCCTTTTATTTCTTTCTCTTGCCTGATTGCTCTGGCTAGGACTTCCAATACTATGTTGAATAGGAGTAGTGAGAGTGGATATTCTTGTCTTGTTCCAGTTTTCAAGAGGAATGGTTCCAATTTTTGCTCATTCAGTATGATGTTGGCTGTGGATTTTCATAGATGGCTCTTATTATATTGAGGTACAATCCTTCAATGCCTAGCCTGTTGAGGGTTTTTATCATGAAATAATGTTGTGTCTTATCAAAGGCTTTTTCTGCAACTACTGAGATGATTATTTTTTGTTTGTTTGTTTTTGATTCTGCTTATGTGGTGAATTGCATTTATTTATTTGCATATTTTGAACCAACCTTGAATCTCGGAAATAAAGCTTTACTTGATCATGGTGAATTAACTTTCTGATGTGCTGCTGAAATCAGTTTGCTAGTATTCAGATGACAATTTTGTGTCAATGTTCATCAGAGATATTGGCCTGAAGCTTTCTTTTTTCATTGTGTATCTGCCAGATTTTAGTATCAGGATGATACTGGTGTTATAAAATAAGTTAGGGAAGAACCTCTCCTCCTTGATTTCTGGGAATATTTTCAGCGGAATTGGTTCCAGTTCTTTGTATGTCTGGTAAAATTCAACTTGAATCTACCTGGTCTAGGGCTTTTATTGGTTGGTAGGTTTTTTAGTGAGGATTCAATTTGGGAGCTTGTTATTGGTCTGTTATGCTTTTCACTTTTCTTCCTGGTTCATTCTTGGGATGTTGTGCTTCCAGGAATTTTGCTATTTCCTTTATATTTCCAATTTGTGTGCATACAGGTATTCATAACTGTCTTTGAGGACCATTTGTATTTCTGTGGGATCAGTTTTAATGTCATCTCTGTCATTTCTGGTTGCCCTTATTGGGATCTTCTTTTTTTTTCCTTTATTAATCTAGCTAGTGGCCTATTAATCTTATTTATTATTTCAAAAAAACAAACTCTTGGTTTCATTGATAGTTTTCTGTGGATTTACGTCTCAATTTTATTGAATTCTTCCCTGATTATAGCTATTTCTATTTCTTCTGCTTAGTTTTTCTAGGTGTGATGTTGATCATTAATTTGATATATTTCTTTCTTTCTTTTCTTTTTTTTTTTTTTTTTTTGAGAGGGAGTCTCACTCTGTTGCCCAGGCTGGAGTGCAGTGGCATGATCTCAGCTCACTGCAACCTCCACCTCCTGAATTCAAGCAATTCTCCTGCCTCAGCCTCCTGAGTAGCTGGGACTATAGGTGCACGCCCCCATGCCCGACTAATTTTTTGTGTTTTAGTAGAAACAGGGTTTCACTGTGTTGCCCAGGCTGGTCTCGAACTCCTGAACTCAGGCAATCTACCCGCCTCGGCCTCCCAAACTGCTGGGATTACAGGTGTGAGCCACCGTGCTCAGCCCATTAATTTGATATATTTCTAACTTCTTCATGAATGTGTGTAGCACTATAAACTTTCCTCTTAACACTGGTAAAGCTGCATACCACAGATTTTGGTAAGTTGTGCCTCTATTTTAATTAATTTCATTTTTTAAAAAATTGACCTTAATTGTATTGCTCACCCAAGAGTTATTCAGAAGCAAGTAGTTTAATTTTCATGTTTTTGAATAGTTTTGAGAGATCTTCTTGGTATTGAATTCTATTTGCATTGCACTGTGGTTGAAGGGTGTGTTTGGTATGATTTTGATTGTCTGAATTTATTGACACTTGATTTATGATCAAGCACATGGTCAATCTTACAATATGTCCCATGTGCAGAAGAAAATGTATATTCTGTGGTTGTTGGATGGAGTATTTTGTAGATGTCTATTAGGTCCAGTTGGTCGAGTGCCAAGCTTAACTGCAGAATTTCTTTGTTATTAATTGTTTTCTGCCTCGATTATTTGTCTAACACTTTCATTTAGGTGGTGAAATTTCCCACTATTATTGTGTGTCTGTCTCCGTGTGTTTGTAGGTCAAAAAGAACTTGTTTATGAATCTGGGTGCTCCAGTGTTGGATAAGTATATATTTAAGATAGTTAAGTCCTCTAGTTGAATTTAACTCTTTATAATTACATAATGCCCTTTTTTTGTCCTTTTACACTGTTGGTTTAAAGTCTGTTGTATCTAATATAAGAATAGTAATTCCTGCTCTTTCTTTGTTTTCTGTTTGCATGGTAAATATTTCCTATCCCTTTACTTTGTGCCTGTGGGTGTTGTGATATGTGAGATGGGTCTCTTGAAGACAGCAGATGGTTGGGTCTTGTCTTTTTATCCAGCTTGCCACTCTAGGCCTTTTAAGTGGGGCATTTAGACCATTTATATTCAAGGTTAGTATTAAGATTTCATCCCTGCCATTGTGTTTCTAGTTGGTTGTTTTGTAGACTTGATTGTGTAATTGCATTATATTGTGTGTGGGCTATTTGCCTGAGTCTGTTTTTGAGGTAGCAAGTATCTATCTTTCATTTCCATGTTTAGCACTCCCTTAAGAACCTCTTATAAAGTCAGTCTGGTGGTAATGAATTCATTGAATGTTTGTTTCCTGAGAAGGATTTTATATCTCCTTCACTTATGGAGCTTAGTTTGGAAATACATGGAATTCTTTACTGGAATTTCTTTTCTCTGAGGGTGTTGAAAATAGGCCCCCAATCTTGTCTGGCTTGTAAGGTTTCTGCTGAGATATCTCTTGCTAGTCTGATGGGGTTTCCTTTGTAAGTAATTTGACCTTTCTCTCTAAGTGCCTTTTATTTCACATTGACTTTGGTGAATCTAATGCTTATGTGCATTGAGAATGGTAGTATTATATAGTATCTCACATGGCTTCTTTGTATTTCTTGAATTTGTATGTCTACCTCTCCAACAAGATTGGGAAAATTTTCATAAACTATATTATCAAATATGATTTTCAAGTTGCTTACTCTCTCTTCTCTCTCATGAATGCCAATGAGTCTTAGATTTGGTCTTTTTACATAAGTACATATTTTTCAGAGGTTTTGTTCCCTTTAAAAAAAACACTTTTTTTCTTTGTTTTAGTCTGTCTGGGTGTATTTGAAGAACCAGTCTTTGAGCTCTGAGATACTTTCCTCAACCTGGTCTATTCTGCTGTTAATGCTTCTGACTGTATTTTGATATTTTTGTAGAGAAGTCTTCAATTCCAGAAGTTCAGTTTGGTTGTTCCTTAAAATGACTATTTTATCTTTCAGCTCTTGGGTTGTTTTACTGCATTCCTTGGATTGGGTTTCAACTTTCTCCTGGATCTTGATGAGCTTCCTTGCCATCTAGATTCCAAATTCTGTCTCCCATCCATTGCTGTCATTTCAATAATAGTTAAGAACCATTGCTGGAGGTTAGTGTGTTTGGAGGTAAGGGGACACTTTGGCTTTCTGAATTGCCAAAATTCTTGTGCTAATTATTTCTCACCTGAGATGGTTAGTTTCTCTTTAACTATGACGTAGGATGAGTATAGTCAGTTGGTTTCATTTCTGGGTGCTTTCAGACGGCGAAGGCTCTGGGTAGGATCTTTATTTTTGGCTGAATATTTGCCTTAGGTTTCACAGGTAGTGTACACTGGCAAAATACTTTTGTTGTTGTAATTTTTTGTATGATCCAGTAGATGGTGCTTAACAGTAATGGCTGGCAGATAGACTCTTATTGAGCTACATGGCTGTCTTCTATTTCAATGCATTCACAGTAGTGCTCTGTGGCAGTCAGGGAGAGAGATGACCCACTCACCAAGCCCATTGTTGGGCCTTGTAGGAGCCCCATCCTATCACTAGCACTGTACCAGAGTTTTCTTTGTTAGGTGTTTTAGGCTGCAGGGCTCCCTCAGGGAGAGGCTAGGTCTGGCAGACAGGTCACATCCCTCCCTGACCAGCCCTATGGAAGGAAGCATGCTCCACTTTCCTGTTGGCCCGTAAGTCTGTGAGTCTCACCTCTCTCAGTGTTGTAAAGCTGGGGGCTCCTCCCTTGCTTGGGTTCCACCCAAGTTGGTGAATCTTGCCTAGCTAGGAACAGTGAGCAAAATATAGAAGTTGGATAGTCTGCAAATCTGGGTGTTTTCTGGGAGAACATAGAGAAGTGCCCATCTGCAGAGTTCAGGCTGTGGTGGAGCTGCTGCACTAGAAGTCCAAGTCTGTGGGTCCTGCTGCTAGCAGCAGCAGAGGTGGATATGTAGGCACTGACCACCATCCTGGTGCTTCCTCAAGGAACATAAAGTTCTGGCAAGGTTGGGGCCACTGTCCTAGAAGCCCCAGCTGGGATTCTCACCCAACTAGGAGCAGTGGGGGTGGGTGGAGTAGCAGGTTGCTGTCGAGGTGTTTTCTAGGGGGAACACAGAGCTGTGTCAGCATGCAGAGTTCTGGTTGTGGTGACACCTCTGCACTGGAAGCCCAAGTCATCATGTCCCACCTGGCTAGGAGCAGCAGGGGTTGGTGGAGTTACCAGGTTCAATGTCTAGGTGTTTCTAGGGGAATAAAAGAGCTGTGTCCATAGTCAGAGAAACTCATTTATTTCAAAGTGGTCATTATTATCAAATCAACCTTCATTTTTTACAATATACTGAGGTGGACTGTGGGGTTCTTTTCTTTCTATTGAGGCAGTAATCAAGTGCTGCATAAAAGCTTCCAAAATTACAAGTGCAAGAGTACACTAGTTCCAGGGCAGTGGTAACTCTGATCTTCATTTCTCCCTTTTATTTGATCTGTCCTAGGGAAGAAGCACAGTCTATGGACCAGTTCTGCTTACCTCAAGCCACTTCATGTGGGAAGCTAATTAGCTGATGGGTTTATTACTCATATCTCTGACATCATGACATATTCTTTGATATAATTTAGTACTCACATGTTTTCAATCTGTAAATATCCAGCATAAGTTATTGCAGCATGCAATATATAGGTTCTCTATGTGTCTAGCTCCTAGCAAAGTTTTGAGGTCAATAAATAAACAATGGTTAAGATCTCAGACTTGGAACAGAAAAAATAAAAAAAAAACAGATTTTAAATTTAATTCTGACTGTCATATATTAGCTAATTGTGTGACTTTCCAGGTTACAGAGCCTCTCAATACTTAATTTCCTTGTCTAGAAAATGGGGGTAAAAACAGTACCTGAGATGCAGTTATGCTTTGAAAATTAAATAAAATCTTGTGCTTAAGCTGCTTAGCAGAGGGCCTGACATTGTAGCAAATGTCTTAAAATGTTAGTTCAGGTTATGTTATATTTTTGAATGCTACTGTAGGCAAAGTGTTAACAAAATACCATCTCTGATGCATGATAACATGACCTTGAGTTAATTATCCAGCTCTCTTCCTTTGAAAAACCTGATAATGCTAAGAATGTCAACATGTTTCTAGGCAACAGCTAAGAGTAAAATATATCCCTGAGCAGTAAACTACAGCTGGATTGGAAAGAATTATAAACTATAAACACGTGATGAGTATGCCATGTTTTGGGGTTCTCTAAGTGCTGTGTCACAGGTATCCCTCATGGTGACTTCAGAAGCTATTCCTATTGAGTGTTAAAAGTGATATTGTACCTTCTGGGATATAGAAGTACTAAGTCAGGGCAGCCCTATACCCACCAACGTGGAGCTTGCTTCTTTGGACCAGAAGTTATCTTCTGGGAAAAAGACAGCTTCTGGATGGCTAAAGTGCCGCCTTGACTGCCACAGAGAGAAAGGCTTGACATAGTCCTGCTAGCAAGCCATAGCTTTTCTTCTGTTTTCTTCTTAGTAAACTCCCAGCATGCACTATGATTGTCATGAGGGTCTCTAACGTTCACATAAGCCCAAGAAGACAGCTGGTGAGTATCCAGCACTGTCCATTGAAAAGTTAATTCTGTTGTGTATCCTTAATACATTTCTCAATGATCTTGGAATCTTAGGATTAGAAGCAATCAACCGTGCCACAACCTTTGACAACTTTCCTAGTGTAGAAAGTTCTGCAATCTTTGCAATTGCTGGCCAGCTGTCCCCGTCTCCAATACTTTCA